>NW_007360988.1:590154-651820 GCF_000409485.1 Glarea lozoyensis ATCC 20868
CAGGGACACCCTAATGACTTCACGACTGGATAAGCGGCATAGCTCAATTGCGCAAACCAAGGTTGGTTGTCAGCCAAGACCAGCCAAGACAAAGTAACCAAAATGTGTACGGGCGCCGCGGTGCCTGTGGTGTTGCGATGTTAGCTAGTAAATTGCTGTATTTTAAGTGGTTGCAATAATAATATGTTCATGGATGTATGGACCCTTGATGTCTCCATTCATGCAGCTAGGCAGCCGATCGATGGACCTTAAATTTAATAATCATGGAGACAAAGTATTGTAAACCCTGTGTGTTTGTTTAGGAAACATGAAACATAAATGAATGCACTGTTTTTGATATAAAGTGTTTGTGTCCCATATATCAACTCTGGTTACCAACATTGTACAACTAAGCTAAATGTAGCACATGAAATGGCCATCCCTTGCCTAAGACAAGTAACACTGCGTGGCAACGCGTAACCTAAGAAACCCAAGGCTTACGGTTACTTCGTTGCATGGCGGATCAGCTCAGCTTGTACGAGATCCGAGTCCATTGGATAGAATGTTCCAACAAGCTGAAACTGAAGCTGAAATGTTGTATGCATGTACTCGTCAGACATGTGATATCAGGGTGCGTTTATCATTGTACTGGGGTGCTTTATTGCTACCTTGTTGAAGAAGAGGATGCAAGTATATTCTATCTTCTGATGTGATAGAATCTACTAGGTTGTCTGCCTCAAGCCCAAGTTGTAATTCCCGCGCATCAGCGTATTCTTGTGCGAATGTATGGTAACTGAGTAGTGTAGAGCTTTGTGAAATAGTTCCCTCTTGGGGGAAAGCTTTTGAAAAGCGCCACCACTTGCTTTCGGTGGAAATACCTGGCTGTAATTCCATCACTCGAAGTTCGTACAACTCTGCTCTTGCTCCTGGATATTGAAATAGAGCACAGAGTTTCCAAACTGTAGAGCTCGACCTGGACAGAGCACGACAGTAATCACGTATTCTGCATTTGCAATTGTTCATGCTTCAGACATCGAATCCCGCTATGTCGTTGCTTCTTCGGTTCGCAAGTTTTTGAATATCGAAAGCAAAGTCAAGTTTATAAGTGCATGCCATCTTCATCATCCGCAGCCATCTCTCTCATTCTTTCTTCCATCGCTCTCCGCAATGCTTCATCATCCATCCTGCCACCAGTGCCGTTTGTCATTACTGCTCCTCCAGTCGAAGTTCCCGTCGTCGTCCCGTTCGCCACGCCATTCGGTTGTCCATCCATAACCACATCCCCATTAACTATCCTCCCAGTCTGAAATGTCCCATCACTCCAAGGGTTACTCCTTCCTTCTTCACCACTTCCTTGTCCTGTACCATTAACCAGCTCCCTGTCGCCCTCGATCTTCTCACTATTCTCGGCCAACTCCTCAGTACTGACAAACTCCAACCAACTACTTCCTCTCCCCTCCACCTCTGCTCTCAGTAGCGCAATCCTCTCCTGCATCCTCCCAATCACAATCTCATTCTCCCGAATCGCATCTAGACAATCCTGATCGGGTGTGCCATTACATGAAGGATCTGTACCTTCAGCGAAAGGTTTTAGTTGTTCGTTGCTGTAGTCCAGATGGGCGATCGAGTTGCGGATTTCTGCGCCTTTGAAATGGAGGGTTTCGAGAGGCAAGTCTTTTAAAGCTTCTGCAAAGCGAGCGGGGTTTATAGGAGTAGCTTCAGAGGACATTTTGAGGGCACGAAGTCTGTAGTTTGAGGTTTTCGATAAGAGACATGAAGTTTATAGAATCTGATGTTTTGTAGCGGGCGAGGGAACTTCAGGCTGTCAAGGTGGACGCGGACGCGATTTGGCGGGGTTGACGGGAAGAAGATGAGGGCCGTGCACATAATTTCTTGACGTCTTCGTCGTCTTGACATCTCGAATTCGAGGAGCTCTTTTGTCGACGTAGCGGAATTCATCGATTATCATTCTTTTCCTTACCTGCGCTTAATTTAACGATACTGCTGCTTTATTTCACTTTGCGAATATGATACGGTAACGATCGACGATATGACCAGCATTTGGCAGCCAATATCTAGAGCATCATGTCTCAATACTCGAACCATTCTCCAACCATGTTTCAAGGTCAATAGCCTCGCTGCAAGGCTTGTACAGAGTTCAATTCGCTCCTTTTCGATATGTTCTTCTCAACCTCTTAGAAATATACCAGCGTGGCAGAAATCAATTCAAGGAGGGAGGGCGGCGCAAAAGCCTATAGGACATCGAATCGAAATTCGGACGTTAAGCTCGAAGCGCATTCTTACAAAATATGAACAACTACCGGAAGACTTTGTCGCAGAAGAAGGATTGCCCTTCAGATTAAAACCTCTATCAGCGAATGAGGCTCGAACGATATTCGGTAGTAAAATAAATGCGCAGGTAGCAAACCACATCCTACGAGTTCTCCATGGACAACGAGTCGCAGGAATTCTGGAAGATCCTGCCGCGAGAAGCACTGTCAACAAATACGAGAGAAGCGCAGTTCAACTCGGGCTTCAATGGTTAAGGAAGCATGTGCCTGTAAATGAGATTGAAAATGCTGGACAGAGAGCGGAAGATGAGCTCCGGGCCATGGAGGCGGATATCGTCGCTGATAGTGAGAGGATAGGTCTCTACAAGCCTAACTCCGGAGGAGCCTGGGAAAGCCGAGAAGAAAAGAGCGTGCTCGTGGAATTAAAAGAAGCTAACAGGAAGAAGCGACTTGAAGAAGAAGCTCGGGAAAAGAGTCAAGCAGAGGAAATACAACAGAATACTGGAACTTTACAGACTACGACACCCAAATCACGGGTGGTTCTACGAAAATTAGATCCATACAACAACCCGCTCTACCTTAAGTACAAAGACTCAGCAAACATCCTTCCCAATGGAATCCCAGAAATGACCTCCTTCCAGCGACTCTGGCCCTCCACCCTCATGGTCATAGCCACCTTCACCGGCTGCTACCTCCTCACGCAACTCTACGTCCCCCCCAAGGCCTCCGCGCGCATCTTCCCCGACATGCCCCCCTCCGCCGCAACAGCCATAACCATCATCGCCATCAACGCCGCCATCCTCGTAGCCTGGCGTTTCCCACCCCTCTACCGCCTCTTCAACACCTACTTCATCACCATCTCCGCGGCCCCCCGCGCCCTCTCCCTCCTCGGCAACACCTTCTCCCACCAATCCGTCTCCCACTTCGCCTGCAACATGGCGCTCCTCTGGGTCGTCGGCACGCGTCTCCACGACGAGATCGGCCGCGCAAACTTCCTCGCGCTCTACCTCTCCGCCGGCGTCTTCGGCAGCTACGTCTCCCTCGTCTGGTTCGTGCTGCGGAAATCCTTCATATCCGCCTCCCTAGGCGCGTCCGGCGCGCTGTGCGGTATGATGGGCACATACCTCACCCTGGATTCCGGTGCTAAAATCACATTTTTCGGGTTCCCGCCAGAAAATTGGCCGGCTTTGACGTGTCTAGGCTTCTTGGGATTCAGTATTTTCATCGAGCTCTTAGGAATGAAACGCAGTTTGAAGACCGGGATGCAGCGTCTGGATCACACGGCGCATTTGGGCGGGTATGCGGTTGGGATTCCGTTTTGTGAGATGTTGAAGAGGAAAAGGAGGAGGTTGGTGGAGGAGGAGGAGGAGAGGAGGAGGAATCTGGGGTTTGTGGGACGGATGAGGGAGGGGACGAGACCGAATGTGCCGCCAAGGGTGGCTTGATTCGATGTCTTGGATATGTGTATTATTTTAGAGGTTATAACTTTGATATTGGAATTATGTTATCATGTCATTATGTTCCAGCAAGAACATTAACCAGGTTATCTCCAACAATTAACAGTATCTGGCAGCCGGTATACGCAGAAGGAGAGAGACGATAGTAAAAGGTTGATTTACGCATCTACATAGCCTGCATCAACTTGAACTATGCTATTTCAACATCGCTTAAGATCCTGGATATATTACCTAGGTACGTACGTAGTTTTCAATGCTCCAAAGCGACTTCATGTATAAGGTAACCTTAGCATCAGCACTTGTTGGAGAGTCGGAGATAGACAATTGTACGATATCACACGCAACGTAATAAAACACAATCTCACAACCCAAATCACTTTGAATATCTTCCAATTCATATCTATGTACCACGCACGTAATTCGCGCTTTCTCAATTTCAACACCCTGTGTACTTCACCCCAAAACCGTTCCATGCACCAAACCCGATCCCATGCTTTTCCCAAAATACCCTACCCATTTCCAATCCAAGAAATCCCCCAACAAACGAAAAGGGAACGTAATGTCTTCCCATCAAAACCTGTGTGTGCTGTGCAATCCCAAGAAATATGCCCAAAAAAGAAAGAGCCAGTACTGGTAGGAAGCTCCAAACACCATGCAAACGCTACGCTACAAACGCCGAACCCGTGATGAAAATGTAATGTTATGATGAAGGAAAGAAGGTGGATGCGAATATGGGTGACCGTACAAGAAAGTGTATGTTTATCGCTCTCAAGTCGATAGTGCTGTCTTCGCATCCGAAGTCGATATCCAAAACTCACCCCTCATCTCACTGCACAACAACATTCCCCGACGACCCCGAAAGACCCGTCATCTCCCTTCCCCTCTTCTCCCCAATGTCGACCCTCAGACTGGGCGACGACGTCCTCTCCTTCGCACTCTCCATTTGCGAAAATTCTCTCAAAGAAAGATTCTCATCTCCACTCTCATTCTGCACCTTCGGCACCACCATACTCGAACTAACAATCGTAGTAAGCAGTGGTCTGGCATTCCGTTCGCGCATTTCAGTTGTCGCGACGGGTGCTGGTACGGGTATATGCTCGGCGAAATCCTGGGTGACTGGACGAGGGATGGAGAGGGGTGTTGGTTTCTTCTTCCGGGGCGTGGGTGAGGAGGAGGGCGAGGAGATGCTGTCCATACTGTCGTGACGTTGAATTCTTGGACGGGAGACTTTGGTTTTCTTGCGGGATTCGGCGCGGGAGGTGCCTCGGGATGTACCTCTTGATGAAGGGGTGTCTGCGCGTTGGGATTTTGAATCCAGTGTCTTGTCGGTGATTTGACGACTAAGTGTGTTTTTGATTGTGCTTCCGTCACTGTTGGTCCTACTTCGACCACTGTTGACTCTAACCTTGCCTTCCATGACTTTCGCAGAAGGAGGTGGTTGTAACATCCACCTTGTCTCGTCTTTACTCAGTGGCTGCGTGCTCACCACAGGTGGATGTAAGTCGTTGACTGGCGGATTCCTCGAAGTGATATAATAAGGCGCAGAGTCCTCTTCAAATTCCGAGTCCTCCTTTATTGATCCACTCTTGTTCAATCGTCCACCAACAAATCGATTCGCTGATTCTCCGGCTTTGGCAATAGCTTCCTTTATCTTCTGGCCCGAGCCTTGAAAATCAATCCCCCATAACGCCTCGTCCTCTCTCTGATACCTCTTCCTATTCCACCCCTCTCCGGACAAACGAGAACCTTCCGTTGCCGCCGTAGGACTACTCGGCGCCTCTGTACTCATTCCCGTACTTCCAGCATAACTGCTCCCTTGACCTGCCGTATTTAAAGCCCTCTGACTTGAGTTCTTGCATGCATTTTTGTCCCCTCCTTTCTTCTTCGGCAGCCCTGGCCCCATCATTATCTCCTCCGTCCAGTATGGATTCGTAGAAAATGGTGACGGATGTCTGTATAGCCCCGGCTGTTCCGTTTCTAGCGCTTGCTTCTCCGCCCTCTCTTTCTTCGCCTGTACCTTGGCTTTCCTCCTGTGGCTGATCTTTGAACATGTGCTGCAAGATAGGATGTAGAACGCGACCGACTGAATAGCAACATCGAGCGACATCTTGAGAGCAAGTTTGTTCGGAGGAAAAGACTGTAGGCGGGGGGTGAATGCTCCGAATGTTATGAATGCATGAGGTGCAATTCGAGCAGTTCTGAGCCTGTTTGTGGTGAGTGGCTTCTATCCGGGACACTTCTTGGGCGGACTGGATTCGCAGGAGTCTGCAGCTCGCCACGTCCTCGCTATTCCTTGATCCTGATTTCGACGGCCAATATAAGATCGTCTTACGAGTCGCAATGGGTGTGATTACAAGATATTGTCGCAGCTGGGTGGTTGTTTTCAATGTTCCGAGATAAAGCAGTCAATTCCCTTTGACATCCAGTAGACACCTCAATCGTCCACGAATCGTCCCAGTAAATCCGCGCAACACCGGATATAGTAATCGGCGAAAATATAAAAGTCTTGTCCTTCTTGAGTGTGATTCTTTCGCATCGAATCGCAAGGACAATCCGTCTCGTTTCTACAATTGCGGGATAAAGATATAAGGGACAAGTCGGAAGGTGGTTGTTGGCCCCTCTTGTTGGCGGCGACGTGCTCTGGTGGACACTAAGGGGTGGGACAATCGTGTAGTTTCAACGCTACTTGGCCAAACATGCGCATTCCACTCTCGAGATGCAGAAGTTGAAGAATGTGGGGCCGATAACGAAGGCAATGAAATAGATATCTTCAAATGAAGGCATTCAGGAAGGGGACAACGAAACGCAAAACCGGTCTGGACGGATTTGTTTCATCGTCTCGTTCTGCAGCTGCCTTCCCAATTGGATCGTCGACTGCAAACTGTCAGCCTGTTAGTGATGGCGGAGTCCAAATGCAGGTCAAGATCCGTACCCCGACAACGCGCGTGGGGGTCCGCAATAGCGGAAGAGGGGTGTGGGTGAAGCCAGATCGTCAAAGGGTCAAGGGCTGGAATACGAGTGTTTAGTACAACTTAAGCGATACTTTTCTTACTTTGTATAAGTTAAGCTACTTGATTATTGGCGCCTTTTTTGTTATTCGATTGTTGAATTATTTCCCATCCGGACCTTGATCACAAAGATCCTGCCGTGCTACTAAGATACCAGATCTCCTCATCGTACCCATGGCACCGGGGAATAAAGTCCGATGGATTTCAACAGACGAGCACGGGATTGCGGGGTAACATCTGGTTGGCCAAGGTTTGTATCAAATTAAAAGATCAAGTAGTTTCCAAAGTAAGTAAGCTCGAGTCAAGGAAGATAAATGCCTCAATTGTATCAACTATATATCAAGTACTTCTGACATTGCCAGGAAAGTAGTAGGAGGTCATAAAAGACGGAACTACTAGATAACAAAGCACCTAAATACGAAAGAGTCGCATAGAACATAGCGTCCAAGACTAGTAGTATGCTGCATGTGGTACAAAGATTTCGAAGTTCCTGAAAAGAGACGGCCCAAACCCCAGCAGTTTTAGATCCCATTGTTTTGCACTTTCATAGTGAGAGACAAATTGAACGCCTGGCCCAAAGCAAAATTGGAATACACTATTGCTGGCTTATGCAAATTATGCCTCTCAAACACATCCCAAGTGTCTGTATGCAGTGGTACAAAGCCGGAAAATGGCGGCGGAAATATAGCGCAAAGGTGTTCATGTACAATCGAGCAAAGTAGGGCGATGTTCTCGGGCGGATAGGAGGCGGTTTTGGTAGAACCGCTCGTCTATACGCTCGCCGGAACATCAAATTTCACCATGTTGCTTCTCCTACGCAACTTCCCATTCGGAATCTTCGAAGTCCTCCTCTTTCTCATCGGCAACACCATTGCTGGTGTGCGAGCTCGTGTTCTTCCACTTCTGACCAGCATCAGTGGGTTCGCTGGCAGCTACGGTGCTGAAATCAGCCTTCTCCTTGGCTGGCGCAACTGGCTCAACGGGTGCTGGTGCTGCCGCCTTCCGCTTCTCTTGCTGTTTCTTTCCCTTGACGGTTTGCCACTCGTCGGACTCTTCAATGGCAATGCGAACTTGTTCCTCTTCGGAAGGTAATGTCTTTTGCCACTCGCCGCCTTTTGTCTGACCTTGGGATGATGTCTCGGCGTTCTTGGATGGAGCCTCATATGTATCCAAGAGTTGGATATGTGTGTCGGCTGGGTTGGTGCCATTGGCACCCTTGGTGGTACCGCTGACTTCAGGAGTGGTGGCTGGAGGAACCCAAGCAGACTGAGAAGGGGCCTTGGAGGCCATGAAAACGCTTCCATCCTTGGCGGCGCGGCCTTCAGCTTCCCTCGCGGTCCTTCGCTGCTTTTCTTCAAGTACCTTTCTCGCTTTCTCCTCGTCTGCTCGGGCCTCCTTTGCAGCCTCTGCTTTCTTGCGATTTTGTCGCGCCTTCTTCGACTCGACAGCCTCAAAGGTTTGAGGCTTGGATTTCTTCGGCTTAGCTGGGTTCGTAGATTCGGTGATTTTCAAGACCGATGGTCCCGAAGATGGTGCTTCGAGCATATCAGAGACGCCGCCGCTCTAAATCGGTAAAGGTCAGTAAGACGAAATGAATTGGGAGAATGTCATGAATTACCGTGACGGGCGTGGTGTCAGCGCTGGCCTTGAGCTCAGGGGAATTTACTGATGATTCGTCGTCATCAGCGTCACCTCCTGTAGCGGAAGATGGGACATCAGCATTATCAGAGCTTTCAGCGGCAGTCTTACTCTCCTGCGCCTTTGACTGCTTGACTGATTTCTGCTTCTTCTCGGTTTTGGCTTTGCTGGTTGGAACATGGCCAGATTTGATGTTAGAAATTTGTCGAGCAAACTCTTTGTTGTCGACCTCATCATCGCGATCATTGGAAACTGCGGTACTGAAGCCCTGGTCTGCTTCTTTCTCGTTTTTAGAGGCAGGTTGCTGCGTCTTCTTTTTGGCAGCCTTTTCCGACTTCGCTGGAGCTTTCTTCGGTTTCGACTCCTTCGTATCAATGGCATTGATCGCTTGTTTCGCCGCGGTCACCGGCGATTTCTTCTCCTTTACATAGTAATAGTAGCCTCCTCCGAGTGCGATGACTGCGACCCAGCCAGAGAGTGTGCTTAGAATCGCCATGTTGCCGACGTAAGATGACGAAATGTACCTCGACAAAGAGAGCGAAAGATGCTCAAATCGAGCCCCGCCGTCTTAAATGGAAGCCGAATTAAAGATGAAGCAGCAATATGTTGAGGAAGAGAAAAGCGGCTGTTGAATTAGGAAGTGACTGTAATGTGTGCGGTTGCGATACCCCTTTGGTTGAGGACACGTCCAAGTTCGAGAGGTGTCGTATTGTAGAATCGTTGGCCTGTGCTCTAGCACTAAATGCGACCGGTCAATCGGAGGCCTGGGCACCTGACTCCGTGCCGATTTGTGAATCCCAAAGGGGAAGGCATCTTCGAATAGTGCCCCGCTCGGTTGGTGACTTATGGTGGGATGAATTCCTTCTTGTCGCAAGAAAGGCGTTGGAGCCTCCCGAAAACACATTATTCACACCGGAGTGTGCCGTACAAAAGAGAATAATAGTACAGACTTTCCTACTTGTTTCTAACTTCTGTCTTTGTCTTTGGCTTTGCTTTCCTTCCATATATTTGTTAACTGTATTCGAGTACCGTGAACATGGCTGCACCGCTAAATCGCATTATCATCGATACTGATCCAGGTTTGTCACATTTTTGTTAGCTGGACCGTCCCTCGATATCGGGCTAATATTTGATTAGGTGTCGATGATATTCTGGCTATCTTGCTAGCTTTGGCTGCAAAGCCAGAGGAGCTAGAAATTCTTCTGCTTTCCGTTACTTATGGGAACGTGGAAGCTGATAAGTGCCTGAAGAACGTGATTACGCTCTTCCATATCATTGAAAAGGAGATAGAATGGAGAAAGTCCCGTGGTCAACTTGAAGGCTTTGGGGCAATGCTTAGCTCTAAGCCTTTGGTCGCTGTTGGAGCAACTCATCCGTTGGAAGATGAAATGCTCATGGCAGATTATTTCCGTAAGAAATCGGCGGACAAACAATAGTTGAGCAGATGCTAACGTAACACATAGACGGAATAGATGGTCTTGCTGGTACTCACACTTCTGTAAGTTGATTTGATATATACTGGACTGAACCGAGATGCTCGACCCTTGCCACGCACGATTTGGGCAAACATTACTTCTGCAGTGTGCCTAAAGCCACGTTTTTATGCAGCTACGTACGGAAATGCATCCTCATCTGAACGTTTGCTTAGTGGCGTCAAGCGAGATTGTTGGGGCTTGAACGAATCGAAATGTTTCCTGCTAACACAATATAGCATCCCCACCTAACTCCTGCAGATGCTTGGAAGCATTTGTTCGAGGGCGAGTCCGAAGAGTCTATTGTCTCTTCCAAATCTTTCCGAGCATCTAAAGCTCCGGCTCACCAAGAGATTCTCCGTTTGCTTCGGGAGAACCCTCCTGATACAATCACCATTGTAGCAGTTGGCCCTCTTACGAACTTGGCACTCGCAGCGGCAGAGGACCCAGAGACCTTCTTAAAAGTTAAAGAAGTCTGTGTGATGGGCGGCGCTATTGATGTTGAAGGCAATATCACTCCAGTAGCTGAGTTCAACACATATGCTGATGCTGTCGCAACTGCTCGCGTTTTCGCTCTGACCTCTCCAACACCCTCTTCAACGATGCCACCGCCGCCGTTGAAGATGTCCAGTCTACCAACTTATCCAAAGAAATTATCTAGGACGTTGAACCTCACCTTATTTCCACTGGATGTCACATCTCCACACCTTCTTCGCAGGCTTGAATTCAAGCAAAAAGTCGATCCATTGATCGAGGCTGGCAGTCCATTAGCGCAGTGGACCTCGGTGTTCGTACTTAAGACTCTGGAGAAGATAGAGTCTCTGACAAGGAAGCAAGAGAACCCTGGCCTTGAACTTCATGATCCTTTGTGCATATGGTATATGTTGACCAGAAACGCACCTCAATGGATGCTTGCACCAAAGGCTCCAGAGGACATTCGAGTCGAGACCGCTGGCCAATGGACAAGGGGAATGCATGTTGTTGACAGAAGACAGCGCAAAAAGGCTGGAAGGCCCGAGGAGCAAGTGAAAAGCCCTGGCGCTGTCGATATCGTTAACCCGATGGAGAGCTTGAACGTTACAGTTTCGGACCAAGGCATGGACGTTGGGGAGGAAACTCATGCCGATCCTCCTGGAGACAACGGGAGCTGGCTTCAGTACAACAGGGGCAACAGAATTAACAGAATGATTAGTAGCCCTGGAGAGGACGCTTTTGGACCATATATTATTGAGCGACTCTTTGGCTAGAGTGGTGGAATATCTTTATGCCTGTGTCGTTCACTTAAATATGGGAATTATCATTATCATGGGATTATAGATCGAAGAGTTAGAAATTTGATGGGCATGCTCGCTTGTAGCGTAGACAGAGGGCAGATGCGTACACCGTACGGATAGCTGAGGACATAAACATATCATATCAAATATCAAATATCACAGTCATAAGCGCACAAGCCCAAGACTCTTATGCTCAGAACATATCCCTGTGGTATGGAGATGTCTTTTCTACGAAAGTTCGAAGTAAAATCTCATAACTCATGGTGCATACATGCTTTTCCATCGACCAAAGAAACCATAGCATGCCATCTATCCCGTCAAACGACAGAGACTCGGCTCAGAGCAGAGCCACGAATCACATCCTATCCAAACGCCATCAATGCTTGCTGTCATCACTCATCAACATCCACTCATATTCGCCGTACATGCGCCAACTTCAACCACCTTTCTCTTGGTATCCTCCTTAGCTTCTTTCCCACCGACCAAATGTTCATCACGAATGTTTCACTCCCCCAATAACACTCCCCCTAACTTCCAACCAATTAATACTCGCATCCATTTCCACATCCACCAGCCCAACAACCACCACATTGTCCCCTCTTATCAAGTACAACCCATGAGGAATCTCGCTCGACGCTTCGGGGTCATCTGGAGGTCTGATAATGCGTTCTGTTGTTTCGGAGAGCACCTATCAAAGTATGAGTTATGCGGATAGGAAACAAGTATTGGAAGAGGAAACAAATACCAAATTCGTCATCTGGTCGCAACTCAGTAAAGTGCCCACCAATGTTCTCGAGTCACTAGTCAAAACCAACACCTTCCCTACCCGTCTGTCAGAACCCAGGTTGTAAGCTTTGTCTAGCGCACTGTGGTATAGAAGGGGGAGATGTTGGGTTCGACTTACGGTTTACGTATCCTTGGAGGGACATCTTGAGATGAACGGCGCCCGAAGTTAATCTGTACGGGAGACGAGTATTATATTCGCCCACGAAATTCTATTTGCGATTTGTGGTGGAGAAGCATTAAAGTTACCTCGTCGCCCTCACCTGAGTTTTGGCAGGCCGTCGGAAAGTTTGGGGTAGCACGGAATAACATAATTCCGGTTTCCCCTCCACGCGTAAAGTGCTTGCAGCTTCGCGAATTTCTACGCGTCGCGACTTTGAACCCCTTTGCCGCTTGACAGATTTGGATCAATACCTTCATTTTGCACCACCGCAGCACAGAATCGCGAATACAGAAATCATGGATCGACAATCTGTTTATTCTCTTAGCGTTCTGCCGCCAGACTATGATAATGAGCAGGATACCAGGGGGCAGGTGCAGGCACAGCTTGAACAGTTTATTTTGCAGTTTCGACTTGATAATGCTTTTATTTACAGGTATGCGCTTTGGACGATGATGGTTGTTTGAAGGGATTGATACTGATATGGTATAGAGATCAAATTCGAGAGAATGTGCTGCTTAAACAGTACTATTGCGACGTAGATGTCGGACATCTTATCTCCTTTAACGAGGAACTGGCACATCGACTTACGACAGAACCTGCGGAGATTATTCCTCTGGTAATTATAGATTGTTTGTATTACGCACAGAAACTGACTGTCTACAGTTCGAAGCCGCACTAAAGAAATGTACACACCGAATCGTTTACCCCTCAACGAAAGATATTACAATTCCAGAACACCAACTCCTCCTCCACTCCTCAGCTGAGCCTACTTCAATACGAGATCTTGATGCTCTCAAAATTTCACGTCTCGTACGAGTCCCCGGGATCGTCATTGGTGCTTCCGTGTTATCATCAAAAGCAACCGCTCTCCATATACAATGCCGAAATTGTCGCCAGACGAAGATTTTACCTGTGGCTGGTGGTTTCAGTGGTGTATCTCTTCCACGCATTTGTGACAGGCCAAAAATGCCTGGAGAAGACGGATGTCCTATGGATCCATACGTTGTTATCCACGAGAGCAGTCAATTCGTTGATCAGCAGATTATTAAGTTACAGGAAGCTCCTGATCAGGTACCCGTTGGAGAGCTTCCTCGACATGTGCTTATCTCGACAGACCGTTATTTGACAAACAGAGTGGTTCCTGGAACCAGATGTACAGTGCATGGCATCTTCTCCATTTACCAGAATAAACAATCGAAAGGATCTTCATCTACTTCAGCTGTTGCGATTAGGACACCATATTTACGAGCCGTAGGGATTCACAGTGATGTCGACCATACCGCAAAAGGAAATGCGATTTTCTCGGAGGAGGAAGAACAGGAGTTTTTGGAAATGAGCCGTAGACCAGATCTTTACCAAGTCTTTGCAAAGTGCATAGCACCATCCATTTATGGGAATGACGATATTAAGAAAGCAATCGCATGCTTATTGATGGGCGGGTCAAAGAAGATCCTACCAGATGGGATGAAGCTGCGTGGAGATATCAACGTACTGCTTCTGGGTGATCCGGGTACTGCGAAATCTCAATTGTTAAAATTCGTCGAAAAGGTCTCGCCAATCGCTATTTACACTTCTGGAAAGGGTTCTTCAGCCGCCGGTTTGACTGCTTCTGTTCAAAGAGATCACACAACACGAGAATTCTATCTGGAAGGTGGTGCAATGGTTTTGGCTGACGGAGGTGTTGTTTGTATCGATGAGTTCGACAAGATGAGAGACGAAGACAGAGTTGCGATCCACGAGGCTATGGAACAACAAACGATCTCGATTGCCAAAGCTGGTATTACCACAATTCTGAACTCCCGGACGTCAGTTCTTGCTGCAGCCAATCCCATTTTCGGCCGTTATGATGATTTGAAGACGCCGGGAGAGAATATCGATTTCCAAACAACCATTCTTTCCAGATTCGATATGATCTTCATTGTCAAAGATGACCACAACCGCGCTCGAGACGAGACCATCGCTAAGCACGTCATGGCCATTCATAAAGGAGGGCATGGTGTTGAAGAGCAAGCCGAGTCAGAAATCTCAGTCGATAAAATGAAGCGATACATCAGCTACTGCAGATCGTAAGTCCCCAATCATCATCTCCCAACTACATATCTAACCATAACCAGACGAATGGCACCACGCCTCTCTCCTGAAGCCAGCGAAAAACTCTCCTCTCACTTCGTCTCCATCCGCAAACAAGTCCACGCCGCCGAGCTCGAAGCTAACGCACGCTCATCCATCCCCATCACAGTCCGTCAACTTGAAGCCATCATCCGCATCACCGAATCGCTCGCCAAGCTCTCCCTCTCCCCCATCGCAGACGTCTCTCACGTCGACGAAGCCATCCGACTCTTTCTCGCCTCTACCATGGACGCAGTAACCATGGGTTCCACGCAAGGAAGCAAGGAATTGAATGAAGAAGTGAATAAGCTTGAGGATGAACTTAAGAGACGATTGCCGATTGGCTGGAGTACTAGTCTGGCGACACTGAAGAGGGAGATGGTTGAAGGGAAGGGGTTCAGTGAACAGGCCCTTGTGAGGGCGATTACGATTTTGGAGAGGAGGGATACGGTTACTATCCGTAACCAAGGTGCGCAGGTTTATAGGAGTGGTGCTTAGATGTTTTTGTACTTGTTGGGTAGGTTACGGTAGGGGTTGGGGGTTAAAGGCGTATGGTGTTTGGTTTCAAGTATTACACCACAGGACATGTGAGTGGTAACGAGCGGAAAACTCGATTGTATGTCCTTATTTATGAAGCTACGTATATACGGAATATGAGGTTATTAATACACCATCCTCGTCTCACGTCTTCAGCCAATTACACATTGTATAAACAGCTCATGATCATCATACACATGCTCGTAAATTTTGACTATCTCCTTCAGGCGAAAGGCACTTCCGTCCCTTCTAGGAGGTAGATTAAATCTATCATACACAGTTCCAATCACCGTAAAATGATAAATGCCAAAACATTACCCCGCAGCAACATGGCAAACCCATCTGATATTGCATCTCTTGGTGAAAACCCTTCATGGTTAATTAGAGGGTCCTTGACCTCATTTCTTAGCTTCATCAGATTACATCTTGCAGAAAATTGCACTGTTGGCATGCATATTCTCATATCCTTTACTTTTACATGGGTTGCGACAAAGGCTTACTATGGCCCGTCTTTGGAAGTCGGCTGGCTGGGTGGTGCCACTTGCTGGCGTTTGGCTTCACGATCGGCAGCCTCACCCTCTGGTGCTCGCTTCTTTTCTTTCTCCTTCTCTGCAGCTTCTTTTCGAGCTGCTTGCTTCGCCTCTTTATCTTTTCGTTCGTTTTCTTTCCGTAAAGCCTTTGATTCGAACTCGTGCCAGTCGCCTTCTAACGAAGCAAGTCTATATTACGTTAGTCATGTAAGAACAGAAATCTATGCGTGGGTACTTACTCAATAACCTGTCTTGGCTTTGGCTCTTCCACGGTAAAGTACGGATGCTCGAGGACGTCGGATGCAGATGGGCGCTTAGCGGGGTCATATTGGAACATGGCTTCGAGAAGCTCATACCCCGCGGGTGTGACTCGATCCTTATACTTTTCCGCAAAGACATTAGGACGTTTAGCGGACGGACGAAGCAATTCGAACCATGCCATATCCACCAAGCCAGGCCAATCGACCCTATTGGGGGTTCCGAGGACGGCATATATCTTCTCAAGTTGACTAATCTCTCCACCGTCACCCGGAAATATGGCGTGCTTGGTGAATATTTCTACCAAAACACAAGCAGCGCTCCAAATATCGACCGCGGGCCCATATTGAGTCTCACCAAGTAAAAGTTCCGGTGATCGATACCAAATAGTGATGACACGGTTCGTATAATCGAGCTGCCGTCGCTTGGCGTAGAACCGGGCAAGACCAAAATCAGCAATCTTCAACTGCCCGTCGGCACTCACAAGGATATTTGCAGCCTTTATGTCGCGATGCAAGACACCTCGTCTATGGAGATAGTCTAGACCTTCGAACAGCTGTTTTGCCAGATCTTTTTTGTGAGCAGCTTCCAGCTTGAATGTCGGGTGGTTGAGAAGACCCGTCAAATCGTGGGAGAGATATTCAAAAACCATGAAACAGTCATTCTTCTCTACCATGACCTCGTGCAGCTTCACAATATTCCGATGCTTCAATGACTGAAGCAACTTGATCTCGCGTACCGCCGTCACCGGGAATCCATCACGCTCTCCTTCCATACGGATCTTTTTCAAAGCAACAAGGTTCTTTGTATAGACATGGACGCCTTTGAAGACCTTACCATATGTACCGGACCCTACAACAGATTCATTACCAGGCTTCCGGTAATATACAGAGTCGGATTTTCTGAAGTCTTCCTCAAGTTGCGGCCTAGGTTTTGGACGCTTCATGATCTTTTTCACCATTCTTTTGGTTGGTGCAGGGGGTTCGCGAAACTCTGGCTGTTGATGATGTCGTCGTGCTGAAGCTGGCTCCGTGGGAACTGGTCGTGCTGGCCGCGATCGCTCAGGGCTTGCTACCAGCACATCCTTCCGTACTGGAGCCACTGTCAATTTTTGCGCAATGTCGGGTTTGGTCGTGGCGTTAGTTGGCTTAGATGCTGACTTTGTCTTTAAAGTGAAACTGAATTTGGAGCTCTGGGGCCCAGTAGGAGTAGATTTACTTGGCGGTGGCATTTTCTCTTCGTCAACTTTTTTAACAGGTACTTTTTCCTCCACCTGCAGTTCTTTCGACGGTCTAAACAAATCTTCGTTGTCATCTTCCTCTGGTGGCGGCTTTGGTTGAGGAGTTGTAGGTGCAGCAACAGCATTTTGCGGAGGAAATTGCTGTTGAGGGGATGTCTGCTGTGGTGTAGCAGATCCTGAGTTATTGTGGCCCCCTCGGCCCATTCCACCGGAGGCGCTGCTCCAGTGAAGATTCTGGAAATGACCACCCCTGCCTCCGCCACGACCACCACGCACCATGTTCGGGTTGAAGTTATTGCCTCTGTAGTTTCCTCTGTGATTGCCCCGGAAATTTTGCTGGTAAGACTGACTCATTGGCCCAGAAGGTGCCATTTGCTGGTATGGTGGAGACTGATTGTTATAGAACTGCCCTTGCTGCCCACCGGGACTGTTGAAATTAGCTTGATTTTGCTGCGGGAAGTTTTGTTGGAATTGCCTGTAGCCCAGGTTAGCTCGAAAAGTCCGCACGCCGAACGTTAGGATGAACTTACGGCTGCGGCGAGTATTGAGGTTGTGGCTGCTGCCCACTCCACGACCCTCTCCCTGCACCGTATGGGGACTGAGCCTGAGGAGATCCATGATAAGAACCGGGTGTCATATGATGCTGAGGTGACTGCGAATATTGCCGTGGATCAACTTGAGGACTTTGGACATACTGAGGTTTCAACGGAAAAGCAGCTTGCATCTGTTGATGAGGGTTATAACCTTGCTGGCCACCATAGTAACCTCTACTACTATTCATCTTATCCGTCTTGACCTCAACACTATTGGCGCCAGACGCGGCCGGCGAGGCTTTTCGAGACTTGACCTCGATACTGTTTGCTCCAGATGCCGTAGGTGGCCTCGGGCCCTTTGAGTCCTTGAAATGAGGTTTTTGGGACCTGAACTCGTCTCTTGGTCGCCGATCGTCTCTTGAAGATTTCTCCTCTCTCGGAGAACGGACGTCTCTAGACCGATCGTCCTTAGACTTATGTCCACGATGTTTTTCGTCTTTGTGCCTGTCCTCCCTACTCCGCTCGTCTCGTGATTTATCACCTTTATATCTATCTTCTCCAGCCCTTGGCGAGCGACCTCGGCTGTATTTTGAGCCACGGGAATGAGCAGGCGAACGTGGACGGGAACGGCTCGAGGGTTCGTAGCGATCAATATCAGGAGATCTCTGACCAATCTTAGGTGATGTCAATCGACTACGGTCTCTTTCTTTCGATTTTTCAAATGGTGACCGTTCTCTTGTTTTCTGTGATCGAATAACAGGTGACCGTTCACGTCTTGGCAGTTTGTCGTGCCTTGAGCTCGATGTGCGACGAGAAGAATCGTGTTTACCTGGCCGGGGACTTGGAGACCTCCCCCTCCGATCACGCTCGAATGTGCCTGACTCCCTAGATTTGTACTTGCCTTCTGACCGATGTTCCAAAGGCCGGCGGTCCCTGGATCGCTTTCGGGGAGGAGGGGAAATAGTTCGTCGCTTCTTGTCAGAGCGCAGTGAATCTCTTTCTGTACGTGATGGGCTTCGACCTATTTCCCTCCTAGATTTCTTGTGGTGAAGTCGCTCCGGCGAAGGGCTTCGAGACTTTCGCCTCTTACTCGACGATGGTGAATGGTGGGCGATGGATCGTTTTGACTTGTCGGAGCCTCGTGGTTCAAGCAACTCTCTGCCTTTATTGCGCTCCCGCGCTGCGTCTCGTGAGTCTGGCCCAGGTGATCGTGATGGTCGTCGTCTGCGTTCGGGACTGCGGTCGCGAGATCTGTCCTGGCGGTGGTGGGAATTTGATCTCGTTTTGCCAGGACTACGTGCCCGTTCTTTCGGGTCCCTCTCGCTCTCGTGGCGACGCGAAACAGGCGATCGCGAAGTTCTTGAGCGTGCAACTCCTCGATCGACTCCTCTTCGGTCTCTGCGGTCGTCACCGTTGCTCCAGCTGTCGATCATTGCGACATGCTGCGAATGCGGTTGTCGAGGTGGTGATGTATGGGATTGCCTGACAGACTGGTCGTCGAGTTCGGTCGTGCTCAAATCCATCTCGGCTTCCGTAATCGCGCCTAGGGTGGGTTTTTTCGCGATTGGCAGGAACAAAGATATGGAGATGAAATGAAGAAATGCAACGCAAGAGAGAACAACGTGAAGAGAATGCGAAATGAGGCCCGCTGCCGCTGCATCGATGATCCAACCAACGATGCTGCTGTGAGGGTTGAAGTTCGACGTAGAAATGCGGCTGTTCTCTTCGCACAGAAAACCCCGGTCCCTCAGTTCGCTTGCTGCCAGAAAGCCACCCTGAAGCGACCTTCCCTTCTTCCTGTCCAGAAGCGTCCTTACAGTTGCTGCTGCTTCGACCAGACGTGTATTACGGTTTCAAGTCACACGAAATTTATCTACGGTATGCAATAGCAAAGAGAAGTTCAAGTCCGCTTCCCTTTTCAATACATCGCCGGGCAACGCGACGAAGAGATGTGAGATCGTCAACTCGGATACCTAGCCCATTCGTGAGATGTGCTTGTGCAGCCCTGCAGATGTCTCCATTGAATCTGGGTCGCTGTCTCTGTAGTGCTGATGATGCCCCAACTCGAAAGTGGTGAAGGAAGTACACAGCTTGTCCGCAGGGCAATCTGCGGGATTTGCGGGAAGCTGGTGCGTCTGCAACAGATTCATTGACCGCCGTATCCAGGCGGTGACAATGAGGTAACGGTGAAGTTGATAGCGATTTGAAGTGTGCTAGTAAAATTCTCCCCCACAGCATCGTAAAGCCAAGCAAACGATAAATGGAAGAGAGGGACCTTTAACACCATGGTTTCCACGGAATTGTAGTATCTTCATCGGGTAGCGCTGGCTTGGTAGGAGTATAAAATAGACTGTAAGATCGAAACTGGCGTTGACCAAGCGCTTGGGTGTAGTTCCAAGCATACTGCTGCTTCGTTATTTATCGGGTGAAGGCATCGTCCTAGATGCCAGTGAAGACAGCGCGATGTCGCCCATCAACGCAACATACGCTTCAAGGATTTTTCAACAGTATGGCACATTCATACTTTTCTGGCGATAACAAAACCATAAATGAGGGTAAATAGTAGCCGGTGAGTCAGATCTCCCTGTCATAGATCAACAAACAGAAGCACTTCATACGTGATAGTCTTCGTGTGCAGCGATACCCCAAGAGCCTCCATCATCCCGGTTACTCTGCAGCTTCAAGCAGTCGAGCAGAGTAAGCTCACGCCTCCCTATTGATGTGATGATACGGGCTCGCGTTGGCATGACCATCAACGACAAAGATTGTAATGTTCGCGCTTATTCAGAATAGTCGAAAGATGCAATAGCTGAACGGCATATGGAAGAGGCGCAATCTATCCCGGAATTCAACTTCCCATCATCCATCTTCGGTTTGACCACTTCTATCGTGCCTGTCGCTACCTCTGCCGCGTCATTTTGGGTGAGATCGTAACTTCGGAGCAGGCTGCTGTCGCCATGTGCGGGGAAGACCCAAATACCGAAAGACTGCCCGTCGGCTGTGACTGTGAATGTGGTAGTTCACGCGAAAGTTCCATCGTTAGACTGCTGCGACAGGTAGTAGGAAATAGATCAAGTGTGGTTGTCAGTATCTGGTTGGCATGTTTGATTGATGAAGGAACGTTGTGGTTGGAGAGCGTTTGACATGTTTTGCCAGCCGCACGTTAGGCGTGCTGAGAAATACACGTCAGCCAAACCAGGGTTAGAGTCACGTGCTAATAGCGATGGCTCTTCGCAGGCTCTTGAGGATTCGACGACATATACTTGGCGAATCAACCTTGAAAAGGTATCTTATGAGATGTAATTCCACTTCACCGTATGGTGGATCGCTTCTTTTTACTCTTGGGAAGACAATGGCACCTCTGGCTACCATATCCCCAGTCCGTTTGTTCTCGTCTGATTGGTCTCTGATTTCAAAGCCTCGTTCAAGGAGGAATACAAAACAGGACGTCCAACCTCAAAGCGATCGTATGGCGGAGACCTAAGACCAAATGTGGAATCTGACCATCAACTTACTTCGATTTTGAAGCGGCAGTCATAAAGCTGCAGGATGAGATCGCAAGTGCGAAGTTCCTACCTCACTTAAGCCAGTAGCGCGTTTAAGCCAGACTATCACGAAATAGAGTTTAACAACTCGGACTCAATTCCAGCTAAAGGCAAGCAGTCATGATAGTGTCGGTAATAACAGGTGAGACACATGTCTTACAGTCTACTATCATGTTGTCCTAGTAAGGACAGCTCGTACTACCCCGGATGCCTTCTTCTTTTCACTCTCATATCGTCTGCATCACACAGGACAATTACCAATATTGCAACCCGCGAAGGTTATGTAGCACACGTCAACAGCGGCCTCATAAATCTTTTGGCAACCTTTTGCCCGAAAAACACTCTAGCCCTTCAGGTACATCATTATGGCGACATTCAGCGATGCTCAAACGGCGAAATGGAAGGCTTACTTCGACCCTAAAATGTTTCCTGGAGATTTGGATATTGATAGACGCAAGTGCAAAAGAACTGTCCCCATGCAAGTCCTGAGTTTGGGAATGTCACGAACAGGTACCGCATGTAAGTCATTAGTCAGTCCATATTGTTCAGAAATTGTTCTAACTGAAGGTCTAGCAATGAAAGTGGCTCTCCATATACTAGGCCACAATGATGTCTTTCACAATTTGAACACCTTTCAAAATCTCCGGGAATGGGACATCTGGATTGAACTAGCAGAAGCCAAACTCAATGGTAATGCCTCGACCATAAACTGGAGAAAGGAATTCGACGGTTTACTTGGTCATTGTGAAGCTGTCACAGATACTCCTCCATCATATTTTGGATCCGAACTCATCACAGCCTATCCCGATGCCAAAGTTATTCTTGTGCAACGAGATTTCGAAGCATGGGAACGAAGCTTTCTATCGCTAGTTGATGTTATGTGGAATCCGGTCTACAATGTCCTTGCATTTCTCGATCCTCAATGTCTTGGTCGGATGACAAGAATTTCAAACATGATCGCCAAAGCCAAACATGTAACAAGTAGAGGGGAGATGAAGGCGAAATTGCGAGAAAGTTACTACGCGCACTATGATGCCATACGAGCCGCAACACCCCCTAAAAGACTGCTCAATTACGAGCTAGAAAGTGGATGGGAGCCGTTGTGTGAATTTCTCGGCAAGCCTATTCCAAATGAGCCCTTTCCACATATCAACGAGTCCGCTGCGCTTAAAGATTAAATTGCTATCATCACGAGGAGAAGCTTGTTCAACGCTCTCAGAAATGTGATGTTAGTAGGCACTGCCGTGTTAGCTGTGACAATTGGTCTATGGTGGAAATTTATGTGAGAAACATATTGGGAGGTAGTACAGCGACATTGAAATGAAACTTTTAGATCGCACGAGTCCATTGAAGGCTTTAAGAACCAGTCGGCAGAAGTGTTTCGAGATTCATGTTACAATCAAAGACCGCTATTGTGGCAGTAACCTACAAGCGGTGGCAAGTACCAACTCATTCACAAGTATGCTCATTTGGACGGCCGTGAGCATCACCGAATTTATTTTGGGGCTAAGAAAGGTATTGTACTTGTCGGCCGCATACCAAGTCAATGCGAATGTGTGTTTCCTTCAAGGGGGTTTTGTCGGGACAGGGTTTGTGAAGCCTTTGAGATCAAAAGAGATCTGCACGTCCATATTCTAGACATTCGAACTCTCGGTTTTTTTCCGTATGTCATTAATTATATTCTTCAATAAAAAATCGGGTTTATCTTCCCAATACCCCGCTCTACCAAGCGGATCGGAAGCAGTTCTTCATATCTATCGCAGAGTTAGCATACTAGCACAGCAAAAAAGCATACCAAAGCAGGACTTACACATGTTTCAACCATTCACAGACAATTTGTCGTGTGAGAGCAGGATCCACGATCTCCTCGACTCCAAACGCATTAGCAGTACGAACAGGGTTCATTAGTCTTGTATATTCTTCTTCCAACTCTTTATACCGTTCCTCTCGCTTCCCAGCAGCTTCCGCAGCCTTTAATTCTGCAGCATGCCCAACTTCAATACCTCCATCCAGCGGGAGACTTCCCCATTCCCCACTTGGCCATGCAATTCTCATCCGAGGGTCTCTGCAATCAAGCATGATTCCTCCTGCTACTCCATACACCTTTCTTGTTACAACGCTGAACACCGGTGTGGTGGTGGAGAAATAGGTTGTTGCGAGTGCTATACCATGTCTCATGGTCGCACTTCTCTCTGCGGTCGTTCCTATCGCATATCCCGGCACGTCAACGAATTGGAGGATAGGTATGTTGAAAATGTCGCAGAATTTTAAATGACGAGTGATCTTCTGGCTGCCAGCAGCATCAAGAGCGCCGGCGTTAACTTCGCAGTTCAAGGATATGATCCCCACCGGTCGCCCATCAAGTCTAGCCAGGCCAACAATGGCAGAAGTTCCCCATAGAGCACCAATCTCGAACCAACTCTCCAAATCAACAACTGACCTTATGATCCTCCTTGGATCATACATCCTCGCCTTCCGTCTCGGTATAATCGTCCTTAACTCCTCACACAACCGATCAGCTGGATCCTCACACTTCACCACCGGCGGCAACGAACTCCCCGAATTAGGAAGAAACGACAAAACCGTTCTAATCTGCTCAAAACACCCCATCTCATCCTCCGCCAAATTATCAATCGTCCCATTAGTGCAATGTATCCCCGGCCCCCCCAAATCAGCCAGACTCAAGCCCTCCTCAAACGTAGCTCCCGCTACAACTTTCGGTCCAGCATTAAACAACGAGCCAACATCCGCAGCCATGACCGAGAAATGACAGCTCACCACTCGAGCTGCTCCGAGGCCTATAGCTGGACCCAACACGGCGCCGAGATTTGGTATTCCGAGGTTAAGCTGCTCGACTACGTGTTTAAATGATGGCATAGGCGGGATATACGAAAATCTATGTGTTTTGATAGTCGTAACACTCCCACCGCCCGACGAGCCATCTACTAATTTCACAATTGGCAATCTCAGCGACACAGCGAGTTTCTCCAAGTAAATCGTCTTCTCCATCAACGCTCCATCCGCATGACCAGCGCGAATCGAGAAGTCATCCGCGGTAAACACAATTTTCCGTCCATTGAGCTTGCCGAAGCCTTGAACATTGTTACTTGGCACGAAATCCATCGGCTCTTCCTTTTTTGGCGAAAGCTGTTTCCATGTCACGGTCCCTGATACGGAGCCTATTTCCTGAAAACTTCCGGCGTCGAGGAGGGAATAGACGCGTTCTCGGACCCAGAGCTTTCCGGCTTGTTTTTGGCGGATGTAGCCTTTGTTGTTGATGTCCGGCGTACTAGCTTTTTTTCTGAGGGTTTTGAGTTGGCTCAGTATGTCTGAGTAATCTGCTGGTGGTTCATCCTTTTTATTGCGAGGGCTTTTGCGTTTTTTTGCTGGGGTTGGCGATAGGTGAGACGCTACTTGAGATAATCTTGTTGATGGGTTAGATGAGTTTGTGTTATTTTCATTTCCATTCCCCATTGTCGGAGATTGTCCCAACTAAATGGCTAGATATCGGATTTCTTTGGTTTATAACATTGCTGTTACAATACTATGATTCAAAACCACGATTGTTGATAGTTGATAGTTGAGGGGTAGATAGCCGAGGCTCATTCATGTAGTCGACGCTAGCTCGACCTCAACCACAGCGACAACTTAGAAAGACCGCAGATACAAGAAGTCGTTTGAATTTATTCCTCCGACGGCTTATATAGAGAGAGTTTGAAAGAGAAAGAGAAATCGCAGAGCTTCTTGGCCCCTCATCAAGGAATTTCATTGGTTGTCAAAGGGAAGGAGAGACTATGGCGGAGATTCGACCGATCAAACGATTACTTATTGCTAATAGGTAAGCTAGCTTCAACTCATATAAATCGTTACAAATTGTATTCTTCATTTTCTCTTTGCTGTAAGTGATCGTTTATGAGTCAACTCAAAAGTAGTTCTTTAAAAGAAGTGATGGTCGCTTCATCATTCATTTCATTCAACAACATTATGAAGGCATTTCTCACAGCCTGGAAGCGAGAAGATTGTTCTATATAAATTTCCGATAAGGGCTACACGAATCATATAAGCTAACACCCAACCCACCCAGGGGAGAAATAGCAACCCGAATCCTCTCAACAACCCGCGAACTCTCAATCCCAACCTACACCCTCCACACCCCCTCTGACACCCTTCACACGCACCACTCAACGCACTCCATCGCCCTCCCCTCTCCCTCCTCCTACCTCGACATCTCCCACCTCATCACCCTCGTAAAACACTATGCTATCGACACCATCCACCCAGGCTACGGCTTCCTCTCCGAATCGGCCGAATTCTCACAACGCATGCTCACAGAAGCAAACTGCCATGTCATCGGTCCCGGTCCAGCAATCCTCTCCCGAACAGGCGATAAACTGCAAGCCCGAGCCTTAGCTCAGGAATGCAACGTCCCCGTTCTTCCGGCCTTGCAAAACCCGACTTCATCCCCCTCAGACGTAGAGACCTTCGCGCAAAAAGTCGGATACCCGATCGTCGTCAAAGCCGTCGACGGGGGCGGCGGTCGCGGGATTCGTATCGTCTATCAATCTTCCGAACTCGAAAGATCCGTGTCCCTAGCACTGAAGGAAAGTCCCAGCACCCTCATCTTCGCCGAAAAAGCCGCAATCTCAGGCTACCGCCACATCGAAGTGCAAATCATCGGCGATGGCACAGGAGCCGTCCGACACTTATGGGAACGCGAATGCAGCATCCAGCGGCGTTTTCAAAAAGTCGTGGAATTCGCTCCCTCTTCACTCGCCAACCGGAGATTAGTGAGTAAAGTGATCGAAGCGACGTTGAAGATGGCGCGACAGGTACGGTTTTTGAGTCTTGGAACCTTTGAGTTCTTGGTTTCGGAGGAGAAAGAGGAGTACTGGTTCTTGGAGGTTAATCCGCGGATTCAGGTTGAACATACTGTTACAGAGCAATTGGCTTTGGGGGTTGATTTGGTGAGGTTGCAGGTTTTGATTGCGCAGGGATATAGGTTGGAAGATGTGTTTCCGAGGTTTTTGGGGCAAGATCCAGAAGTGCCTCCGCCGGTGTATTCGATTCAGTTAAGGGTTACAGCGGAGGATGTGGCTAACAACTGGGCTTTGAGCGTGGGGAAGATTAAGGGTTTTGGCTTCCCCATGGGAAATGGAGTTCGTGTCGATACACATCTTACCAGCGGCCATCCAGCCGTGATAGGAACAGACTTCGACAGTCTCCTCGCAAAAACTCGTAATTTCAGGAAACTCATGGGAAACCGTCGTTTCCAAAGCAAGAAGAGCACTAGAAGAAACTTGGATCGAAGGCATAACAACAAACCTAAACATCCTCCGCGGTATCCTCGCCAGCCCAGATTTCGAGAATGGAAAATGCGATACGCGATGGCTCGAAACTCTTCTCCCTTCCTTACTAAAAAGCGGAGAGATGTTAACACCAAAACCACCACCAAGACAGACAAATACGGCGACAACCACCACAGCACCCTCAACTATCCTTCTTAAAAAAGGCGACGCCTGGTCCATTTCCCTAACATCCCAGTCCTCAGAGTTAAAAGACCCCATCCTCTCACACCTAACACTAACATCTCTATCCCGCAACGCCTTCCCCGACTCCCTTTCCGCCTCAATCCTCTACACCCCGCAATCCACCTCTCAATTCACCTCATCACCACAACCCTACAACCTAGCCCTAACATCCACCTCTTCCCCCTCCCCAACCCTCACCTCCCACCGCCGCGGCACCCCCTCAAACCCGTCGCACATCCTCTTCCCCTTCCCAGGCACCTTAATGGAGCTTCTAATCTCAGTTGGCGACATAGTGCGAGAAGGCGACGTAGTAGCCGTAGTGCGGCAGATGAAGATGGAGTTAGAGATACGGGTTCAGGGGCAGGGAGGAAGGGTGGTGTGGGTGTGTGAGGTAGAGGAGGGTGAGGGTGTTGGGGGTGGGGAGATGGTTTGTGAGATTGAAGATATCGGGGGACGGGAGAAGTTGTAGGCACATGAGCAGCGTGATGATGAGGGGAAGAGGGTTGAAAAACTATGTAATTACTTCGACGATATATCCTCCTTCCCACACCCACATTTCTATCTACTACACATCCCCTACTCCACCCTCACCACCCAGGCTATATCAAGAAAGAAAAGCATAAGAAAACAAGTAAATTCGAAAGAAACAACAACAAAGAAGTAATAAACACAAATCTCCCCTAACCCCACTCCCCAATCCCGAAACAACATTACAGTGTACCATCTTTCCTTTCCATAATCGATCAACACCATACCAGGCCTACACCCCATCCAGCTAACCCAATCCAATTTTGCAAACTCACACAACCCAACCAACCAACCCAACACTTTAACAGTCTTTTTTAAATCAACAACCCCCTATCCTCCCTCTCGTCTTTCCTTCCATGGAAACAAATTGAAACACAGTGATGAATGGAAGAGCTTATGAAACAGAGATGTGGAAGAAATATAATATCAACGAAAGTATGACAACATCAAGATACAGAAAACAAAGCCGCTGGAATCCGACACAACCACGCAGTATAATCCCATATCCCATCCCATCCCATACTAATTCCAGTAGTCGACGTCATCGAGGGTTGTCGAGGTTTTGGTTCGGTTCGGTTCGAAGCGGCCTAAGGGCGATGGACGAAAGTGAGGACGAGATATTCGGTTGCGTTACAGTACAATTTCCGATCGAAAGAGAACCCCTCGAGAATGGTACAATGTACGGTATACGAGAATAGATTCAATGCGCATAAGAACCGAACAGCGGAATTCGAAGAAGCAGACTAGATAGGTAGACGACACCCAGACCCCCCTTTCGCGAGACCCCAGACCCCTTCGCTATGCACCATAACAACAAAACTATTTTGTTCTCTTGAAAGGGTAACCTCAGCGCATGCAAAGTTTCTCCAGATTCAGGAAAATAAAAAACAATGACAAACAACTTAAGTTATCCCACCTCGCCAGGTTCCATATGTGAAAACGACACCATCCTGAGTGATTCATATCCATTCCCATCCGCATTAAAAAACTCCAACGCTTTCATAATCCTTTGGTGCCAAATTTGCTCTCTCCATATATGAGATTTGTCGATGTGTTGCTTTGACTTTTCCATTTCCGTTTTTCTGTATGCCAACCGACCACCAAACCTACATGCCGAACCAATGCCCTCGCAACAGCGCTTCGCAATGACTCAGATAACTCTGAACAAATGATGTCTATATTTCAATTCAACCCCAAAGCCGTCCTGAAGTATAGTCACAGTCGTGAAAGAAAGCAGAACCGTATGTATATGTTGAAATAGGGAAAGTAGGCGTAAAAATAAAATGTCGCGCTTAAGCAGGCGATTTGCTTGGGGCGCTGAGTTGAGCAGAACCACCGTTCTGACGGGCGTCACCACTGCCCATGTTCAAGTTACCCATGCCTGAAGAAAGGAAAGCGAAAGGGTCGCTTTCACTCTGGCTGGTGTAGAAATGGTTGGAACCAGGCCCGGCTGAAGCTGGACCGTTGTTGGCAGATTGGAAAGCTGCTTCAGCAGCGCGGCTATCGAAAGGTCCAGCAGATTGTGCTCCACCGCCACCAGAAGGACCGCCACCGAAATGAGTGTTAAGGGATGGGTATGGTCCAGATGAGTTGCCTCCAAGGCCGGAAGGAAGGGCATATGTGCTTGGAGGACCGGCAAAGTGCTGACCTCCATATCCACCAGAAGATCCGAAACCTCCAGCTGATGCTGCGAAAGGTCCAGGCCCAGGTGTAGCTGCCATAGATCCAGGCCCCATACCGTAGTTCGATGGAGGGTCCATTGGGGAGGGATATCCGGAGTCAGCCACGACGGCAGCACCCGCACGGCTAGCGCCACAACGAAGGCAGCTTACGTTCTTAGCGAAATTATGGTAACCACAACCCTCTGAACCACATTTCCAGTCGCCAGCACGGAATGGAACAACTCCACTTCCACCACCACC
This sequence comes from Glarea lozoyensis ATCC 20868, assembly GCF_000409485.1. NCBI lineage: Eukaryota > Fungi > Ascomycota > Leotiomycetes > Helotiales > Helotiaceae > Glarea > Glarea lozoyensis. Next base: position 618,950 of record NW_007360988.1, read on the forward strand.
ACCCATACGACCACCACCGTGGCCACCACCCATCCCACCATGGTGTCCCATGTGTTGAGGAGGTGGCATCATGGCTGGAGGTCCGTAACCGTACCCACCACCACCACCATAACCTCCCATAGAATCACCACTCGGCCCACCGCCCATAGCCGGGAATGAGCAGCGGAAACAAGCCGTTCGGCGTTGGAAATTGGAGAAACCACACGAGGGGCAAGTCCAATCTCCTGGGCGTGGGCGATTCTTGCTTGGTGGGAATGGAGTAAGAATTTCTGCGGCTCTGTCAAGTACACGGCTAGATGAGGGAGAGACCTCGATAGCCTTCTCATTAAGAGCACGTCCATTCATGCACAAACTTTCTGCGGCCTGAAATGGTGTTAGACAATGATCTTGGTAAAGGGAGAGTTCCATGAGAGCCGGAAGGGAAGGTTGAATGATTTTGTCATAAAAGTATTAAAATATGCTCAGAGGGCGCAGGAGCGACATTCTGGTATGATACGCAGTTCGAACAATACAGAGAGAGAGAAGTGAAAGGAATTAGGCTTACCTCTTCATGCGAGGAAAACACGGCGAATCCAGAACCTGTAGGTTTATGTTGGTCTGGGGTGCGCAGAGTCCAGAATGCAATTGGGCGTCCACCAAATTGAGTAAACCAGCTCTCCAACTCGGACTGTGTCGTATCGTGAGGAAGACCTGCCATGTGAAGTACTTTGCTGCGTTCTGACAAGAAAGCTCTAACGTCGGCCCGAGCGTCCATTGGCCGAGTGAGGACATCCGGGTGTTCATGAGGAGGCTGAGATTTTCTGATAAGGCCACGAAGAACTCGTGCCAAGGTGACTGCTTCCTCCATGGCTCTACGAGGAGATGCAGGTGCAAGAGCCTGTAGGTGGAATGGAAGATTGTGCTTGATTGGAGCGCTTGCTGTAACCGGTTCAACCTCCAGAGCTGCGCAGATATTGGACAACATTGATGGTCCAAAAGGCAGAGACTCTGGATGGTGTTGTTGCCATCGCTGGTACTCGGTTCGGAGGTCGAAGGTTCTCGAGTGTTGGAGATATGGTGGCAGCACCACGGCTTTATCGCGAGCTTCGCGGGGAAGTTGCACACGGAGGTCCCAAGAGTCGAGGGTAACGAAGGAAAAGTCGAGGTTCTGTGATGTCAGATGCTCCGACGCAAAGGCGTCGAAACGGTTGATGGCGTCACGAAAGGTGCCAGCATTGCGAACATGTTCCCAAGTCAGAGTGGTCAAGCTAGCTATAGAAAATCCATGTCAGCGATAATCCCCTGTATATCAATCCCCTTCCAACGTGTGTGATTAAGCCCGCCGTGATATGTGTTTGAGATCTCCTTTCCAACTTACTGCAAAGCGGTGTAATGGGTGTGTTGATAGGCTTGACAAGCACGGAGTCGCGGTAGAGCTACATGAAGCAGTCAGTATGGAAGAATATGGTGCAAAATGTAGTGAAAATGGAATTGAACCTACCTCCTCGCAGTTCTTAGCATCCAGGAGGATCCACCCAAGCTCGATCACTTCCGCCGAATCCTTCGTCACATACACTCCATGCTCGTCACAAGTGGTTGCGACGTGGATAACGACATATCTATCAAGGTTTTGCTGACCCTGCGTGCTGGACGACATGCTTCCTTGGTGAATGTTGATTACTCGCAGATCGCTCTGAGGGAGTATCGAAATCGAGTCGCGAGGGTAGAATGGAGGAAATTGTTGGAGGCGGGAGAGAAGCGGGAGAGAGCGACGGCGGAGGTAGGAGGGAGAGAAGAACAGGAGGTTATTGAAGCTCACGCACAACACCAGAAATCTGTACTTTTGAAGGGGATAGTCTTTCTACTCCTCCTATGGTTTGGTATGAAAAATAAAAGGAGGTGGATTCATCAACACTCTGTTTCTCTTGCCGGGCAAATTACGGCGACTGGGGTTTGCCGCTAAGATCGGAAAGAGGTGGTTTACCGAAAGGACAGTGCGGAAGCTTGGATATAGTTATAAAATCGGTGTGATTTACGTATTGAATAAAACGGTCCGTATTTTTATTTAATTGAATGCAGTCGTGTTTTGGTGTCTTTTCAGTCAAATTTTTGGACGTCTGGAGGAGGTGTAATTGTTTGCATCCAAGTGATCACCTTCGACCTACTCGCAACTATATATTTAGCCTTGCCAAGTACTTATTCGTGGTGGGTCACTATTTATCCACAATGCAAGTCGTCAACGCCATCCAAAGTTTGAACCACGTTTTTTACCAACCCGGCGCAGGTCCCTTTTTATGAAATGCTACATGCGAGGCGAAGCTACGGCTGTAACCGTTAGGAGACGTTAACCTCATTATTTTGTTCTTTTGAGAGATTTTAAAAAGAATTTCCAAACACCCGTTCGATACTCGTACGGGATACTGATATCGTCTGAATACTACCAGCACCACCTTCGACCTTCGAAAGCGGTTAAGATGCCCCCACGAGTCTGCCTTATCATATACCACGAACTCGGATGTTAGATGTTTCATAAACGTCGTATTTACCCCTGAAGCCTACGAAGCACACCGGATGTCGACGGTACTTTGAGCAGCACTGACCAGTATGCCAAATGGTAATTCAACAGCTTCTAGATATTGGATATAGCTGCAAGAAGCTTCTTTGAATCTTTGAAAGCTTCATACTGCTCGAATAATGGAATAGCAATCTAGACTAGCCTTCGAGAGACCTGCTTAGATACGAAGCTAGATATGCTCGAGTATCAACGACACCAGTTTCCAACGGTAAGGTTACTTCAGCACCACCTCAACCACATCCAGCAAAATAAACCCGATACTTCCACAACTTCCATCCTGTACACAATCTCGTATCACACACGATATTCGACACCTCACAACGACGTACTCAAGAAGCATGCCGAAAACGTGAAAGCGTGAAAGCCACGAGCCTCAAATGATCCAGTTCTGTAAAAAGCAATGGTGCTCACCCGGTATTTGATGTTTCCCGCTCCCGTTGCTTCAAGGATTATTCAATACCATATTCGAGTCAAACATCTCAACAGCCAATTGAAAGAGACTCGGCGGCTGCCGATGCAGTTCAGCCGTTGTGACCGTAATGTGCAAACTGCGGGAAGCGGCCGATTTAGTGATGTATAACTTTGAGGAAGTCTGCGAATTGCAAGACGGGTACTCCTTTTCGAAGACAACCAAACATCAATTTGATAATCTTGAACCACCAAATTGTGCATCTGAAGACAAAAACTCACAACAACCAAACTTCCTCCTCCACCTCCTCGTCCCACACAAATCTCTCTCCCCATCCCCATTCCGACTCTCCCCTCCCTCCCAACCAAGCAAATCCCCAAACCCACGTCCCACAACCTCCCATCCATCACAACCGCCATCGGCAATCTCACTCACCTCCCTATCCGCATCAAGACCTACCCGACGGGATCGGAGCTGCCACATCCAAAAACTGATCGATGTGCTGTGATTTGTTTCAAAACATGCGGCAAGCCTCGCTCGGCAGCACAGCACGTAAATATATACGTACAGAATTGGAGAGTGCTGATTACGTCTCCGGTCGGGGTCATCTGTGGGCCTTAAGAATGATTTACGATGGCGGTGACTCGGAGATGATTGAGGTCAGTACTTGTGAGGTTCTTGATTTGATGTGCGGTGCTGCGAATCTGGGGAAGGTGATATATGGGCATGGTCAAAATGATTGGATGCAGAAGTGAAACATCAGCTGGAAAGTAGTAAAGTATAGTCATTTCTATTTTGGATTAAATTTCTCTTATTTCTTATACGTGAACAATACTTGGTTGACATCCATCATCCACTAATCCATATGTCTTTTGTTATTTGTATGTACAAATAGCAACGAGTGCCCGTATTAGGAACATTCTAAAATATTTTCCACAGTCACAAGTCTGTGTTGTATTTAATCTTGATCCCTTCTCATATTGGAAGCATCAAATAGAGATGTATCAAACTGCATTCTCAAATTACCTAGTCCTCCATACCATCCTCCCCATCTCTCATATCTTCATCCTCTATACCATCCTCCATATCCTCATCCTCCTCCGCATTTGATGAATTCACCATTTCACGCTGTCTCTGTGGCCCAGAACCCAACCCTTCAAACAATGATTGAGGTATTCGTGGTGCTAGAGGATGATTCGATGGTCCTGCGATGGATCTTGATGGATTACTAGATGTTGCAATATTTCGTCGCTGTGCTCCAAATCCTCCAAATGATGACTGTGGTGGTCTAGGAGTTGGAGGTGGATTCGAGGGCCCTGCAGTAAACGCTGATGAATCACTGGATGTTGTGATACTTGGAGGAGTCTCAGTGTAGATTGTATTCGTTAAAGCTTCCGCCATCCGACCTAGACCACTGAACATATCTGGTGTTGGCTGGGGCGCTGGTTGTAGAGTTCTAAATTCCAGGTTTGGGCCTCGTCGCGCAGCATCACTCATCATACCAAAATTCGGCGCGGGAATACTCGCAGTATTTGAACTCGAAAAGGTCTGATTAATACTCCCACCAAAGCCTTGAAAAGGAGCACTACTCATATCCCGCTCTTTTCCTTTAATCTTCTTTTTAACAGGACTATCAGGAATATCAAACTCGCCATCAGTCATATCATGTATATCATTGTCCGGATCCGCATAATCGTCATCTGAAGCTGGCCCTTTCCCTTTGTTGTTCTTCTTGATGGGGCTATCTGGGATATCGAATTCATCGTCAGCCATGTTATGTATAGCATTATCAGGATCCGCGTAGTCGGCATCTGAATCCACCTCGTTTGCACCTTCGTCGTTGGCTTCCATGAAAGATCGTTTCGTGCTTATTGCTGGCTCTTTGAAGCGAGTATTCTCGATTGGTGGTGTGTTTTTGTTGTTTGTAACAGCGTTCATCCCCATATTTTGCATTTTTCTGTTCCTTAAGATTCTTTCAACCTCCTCCTCTATATTTCGCGGAGAGCTCTCAGCAATCAACTCCTGGATCGTCTTCTCTTTCGTCTTCGTAGGTGTCGTATTTATATCAAATTGATCCTCCTCCCATGCTGAGTCATAATCCTCATCGTCTTTCCATCTATATTTCATACTAATCGGCTCCTCATCAGACATATATTTCTCCTCCTCACTAGCAGATATATTCTCTCCAGTCTTCAAATCAACATGCCCCCACAGCATCATGAGCATGATATGATTCTTCAAATCCAACCCTCTTTTAACAGCTTCTCTTACTACCAACTCATCTGGTCTCAACAAATGTATTATTCCTTGGCCCCAACCCTCCAGATGTCCAATCCCAACCTCTGAAGGCTTGATGCCAAAAATCGGCCATCCGCGGTCCTGAGGCCGAAGATTCCATTGGTAGCGGACTTGACATCTGATGATTTCCTCGTACGTTTTGAAGTCCTTGCGTCTCAGAAGATTGCGAAGCGGTGTCAAGCCTCGTTGACCTAGCATAAGCTTGCGTATATCATCCTCAGCCGGTCCCTCAATCGGATCGTTGAACCGCATATCAAGCTTCACGATAAAAAGCTGTATATTATATAAATCCCTGTCCGTAAAGAACTTCCGCGAATGCATAAACATAACTCGCTGTCGAGTAGTAGAAAGATCCATCAGCAGCCACATTTTCTTCAAAGATAAAGACATGCCCTGCGGTGTTCGATGTCCCTCTCTCGCTAAACAAGCTAAGATATCTCGAACAGTCTTCTCTCGATGGTGTATCATTTGGAGGTACTTGAACCCCGGGACCCGCCGGATCTCTTTTGGTCTCGTTGGATGTCGTCGCCCGGCGGGATCAGGAAGCAGGAGTTTGTCGTACATTGTAAATCTAAATATTCTCGCAGATTCAGGCGCCATATTATTCGCATTGTCGAGTACACAAGACGTGAGATGTTGATCCACCGCATCATGGAAGTCCCTTGACATGGCGTAAAGATGTAGGAAGCCTTGGATGGATAGGTGTTTCGCGATTGCTAGGGATATTTCGGCATAATTCCCAAGTGAGTCGAAGAGATCGAATTTCCGTGATCGAGTTCGCGGATTGACAAGCTGTGGTGCTAGCGGTCGGCAAGTCCAGAAGTCACTTCGGTCTGACATGCCGCTGTCAGAGTATTCATCCTCTGAACCACTTGAGAGAGGATCGCACGCGTCAAAGTCAATTCCGTAGCCGTTGAAAGTATTACTTGTGCCAATTCCAAAGCTCTCGAGAGTGTCCTCGGTGATGTTTTCCCGTGCTTGTTCTCGCGCAACGAGCTCTGCCTCATACTCAATTCTCATTTCCTCCTCAGTCTTCTCCTCATCCCCATGATGTTCCGAAGATGGGAGTTCGAGTCCTTCCATAGCATCTCCGAGGTCCGTTGAACGAAATGATGTTCTTGAAGCTCCCGAAACCGATCTGTTAGAGAAATTCGAGAATATGAGACGTTGATTGGGCGCAGGGCCATTTTGCGAGGTGTGCTGTCGATGGTCGAAATTTTCGATACTCCCGTTGTGATCAAAGGCTGTAAAATTGGATGCTTCATTTCGGTTGTGTCCAGAATCTTCCGAGGTATCCTCTACAAATGCGAGGTGGTTTGCTGCGGTGTCGCGACTAGCACCGCTGGAGGATGACTCTCCATTGTATGAATACTGATCGCGATGATGGTGTCGGGACGCCATGTTGATTTAGAACTCTGGTGGTTGATGGTATTTAGATATAATACAGCGTTGGAGAATCTCGAAGAGTTAGAATTGCAATTCTAAATTTGGCGAGTGGAGTTTTATTGTCAATAAGATACCTACCTAAGTAAATAAAGGTGAACATTATTCACCCCACAAACCCGAATTAGATGTACCGGCAATTCTGGTCTCAGAGTCCACCAATTGTCGTCATACTCAAACATTAAATTACAGCCAGTTGTTGTTCATTTAGGTGGACTGTATACTGCCAACAACTCTCCACGAAAAAGGAGATTCGGCTAATGGTATAAATGCATAAGGTGGAACGGATATGTCTTCTGCTATAAACTAAGTTGTTTCGATTTGTTCAAACTCAACTTGGATATGAGAGGGCCTTATATTTCTGCTGATCGTACCGGGAGGACTACAGGTGAGATTATCTCGTTGGTTCCCGGCTTATTCATTTTCTCATCCCCGACGTAGTTACTGGTTTTCTCGATCATCTGTCGATACACACAAATCAACAACTTCTGCTGACTGTAGACAATGCAGAAGAAGATTAAAGTTGTAAAAGCTTTCGAGGGTCATTCCATTTCCGTTCAACGCCCTTTTCCTATACATGCAAAGTAACGCCTTGGCCATGACAATTTGAGGTCGGTTGACTTTGAAGTCAGGGTATCTGCGAACATATCGGGTGTATCTTTTCTTCATCTCTCTAACTCGTCCATCGGAACATCATCAAGATCCTTGCCCACTATCGCTTCAGCCACCTTCCAGATTTGTATCATGTTGTCTTCAGCAGCGCTACAAACCACCCAGGGCTCGTTAAGATTCCAGCTAAAATCAGCCATGTGATTTGTGTGTCCGCCATGCATGAATAGCCTGTTGATGTTAGCGGGCTCCATATCTAAACAGGAAACTACTTACAACTCAGGTGGCCCGTCTTCTTGATCATCGGGTAGCTGCTCCTCGCCTACGCGGCTGAGATCCCAGAAAATAACCCTACGATCATAACTAGCACTTCCCAGGACAGCCTCTTCGTGTGGATGCCATGCAAGTGAAGTCACGGCTTCTGTATGACCTTCCAAAGCATGCAGTTTGTCTTTGAGGTTTCTCATATCCCAGATACCAATGGTCTTGTCGCCTGATGCAGTTGCCAGAATAAATTCCGAGGCAGGGTTGAATGCTAGTGCATTTATGACGTCCAAGTGGCCATTCTCGCCCTGCTGGGCAGACTTACTATTCGACGCCTGCCTGACATCTAATATCTGGAGAGTGAGATCATCGGATACAGATCCGATAAGTGATCTGTGCGTTGGATGGTATTGAACGTCGTTAACCACGGCGGTGTGATGTGTGTAAACACGCGAAGCTTTGATGTGGTTGTTTGACGAGGAGATTGTTTTCAGGTCCCTAAGAAATTAAATGAGACAGAGTTGATTGGGATATAGAGATTAGACTTACCACAAGCGTACTGTACGATCTTCCCCTCCAGTGGCAAGCTTCCCAGCTTGGGCTGGATCCGGGTTCCAACTGAGACCAAACCCTTCCTTCTTATGCCCAATGAGCTCCGCTTGGGGGTTGACAACACCTTTTGGAATACTGCTATGCTTTGTGCGATCAAAAATAAGTACTCGGCCATCCACACACATTGTAGCAATTATGTTGGGATTTTGTGGCTGGTATCTGGCCTTGTTGACTTCTCCGGGGTGATCAATCTTTTGCTCAATGTTCATTTTTATAGCTGGCTGCTCCCCAGACGCTGAATTCCCATAACCACCAATTTCTCCCCTCTCTTCATCATAGTCGTGGGGATTGGGAGTGATGTTCTTTGGTAACTCGACATTTGCGATTTGGAGATAGTTTTGAGCGCCATTCGAGGTATGTGTACCAATGAGAAGTCGGTGGATTGTGAAGTTCTTACCAGCCGGCCTACGAAATGTTAGTGATAAAGCGCAGTACGGGGTAAAAATGCAAGCTTACTCTTTGACGTCCGGAAACCACTGGGTTGTCAAAGTAGGCCATTCGAGCGCAGTGCTTTGAAGTATTAGTACATTTCACAATCCCCAGCAAGTCAAAACTAACCTCAAGATCATATCATAGAGGAAAGGGCTATTCTTTTTCCACGTTTTATATTCTGAAAGCAATTAGCCACGGAACTTGCGCAAGGGCCAACATGTAATGACCTTCATTGATAATCTTTTGTTCAGCATCTCCTTCATCGATCTCGGTGCGGTTGACTACGAATTGTTAGTTCCAACATATTGATATTAACATCACAATGCCCTCTGGAAAAGGCAACGATCGCGTACCTTCCATGTCGATGTCTACAGGTTCAGGTGCCATGATGGGGAACCTATTGGGGATCTTCTTTACAGATAAGCCAAGAGGGAAAGGATTCCAAATTCAGGTTCTGATCAGGCGGGGTGCAAACAATCCAAGTTGAAATCGCTTTTGGGCCCTACGAAAGAGGATTCGCGATGCAGGAGACGCGATCAAATCCACTTTACGAAGCGCGGGCCACTAGCGCGATTTGGCCCCATGCTGCGTTCATCTATGATTCAACTCGAGGCTGACTCTGACCTTTGAAAGAATGAAACACACAAAAGTCATAAATCTACCTCCACCAGCACGGCGACGCACGAAGAGGGGTTGAAGAAGCAGGAGTTTCTTTTATTATTCATATTATTCAAGCGATTAAGAATAGTGCTTTGCACTTTCTCTACCGCCACTACAAGCCTTTGCGGTAATAGCAAGGCTGTCCTGTCTCCCCGCCACTTCGATCGAACCTCGAATTCGACCACGAACAACACATTGCATACATATTCAACGCGCGCGCTGTAATATTTGTCAAGATGGGTGTTCCAAAATTCTTCAGATGGATGAGTGAGAGGTATCCAGCGATTTCTCAGTTGATTGCGGAGAATCGCATACCTGAGTTCGACTGTCTTTATCTTGACATGAATGGTATCATTCATAATTGTACGCACAAAGACTCTGACGATGCGACTTTTCGCATGACCGAGGAGCAGATGTTTATTGCGATCTTCAATTACATTGAGCATTTGTTCGGCAAAATTAAGCCGAAGCAGCTTTTCTTTATGGCTATTGATGGAGTTGCGCCAAGAGCAAAAATGAATCAACAGCGGGCTCGGAGATTTCGAACCGCTCTGGATGTTGAGGTTGCTAGAGATAAGGCAATCAAAGAAGGCAAGGAAATGCCAAAGGAGGAGGCGTTTGATAGTAATGCTATCACTCCTGGTATGTGGACCTGTTATTCCAATGTAGGCACACGCTAACTTTTCTAGGTACTGCGTTCATGCACAAATTAACCCAGCAATTGAAATACTTTGTGAACAAGAAGGTATCCGAGGATGTCGATTGGCAAGGGGTGGAGGTTGTTCTGTCTGGCCACGAGGTGCCTGGAGAAGGAGAACATAAAATCATGGAATACATTCGATTGGCAAAAGCGCAACCGGATTACGACCCTAACGTTCGACATTGTTTGTATGGACTCGATGCGGATTTGATCATGTTGGGACTTTTGAGCCACGATCCACACTTTTGCTTGTTGCGAGAGGAGGTTACATTCGGCAGACAAAGTAAGGCGAAATCAAAGGAGTTGGAGCACCAGAATTTCTATTTGATGCATCTTTGCATTGTGAGGGAATACCTAGAACTGGAGTTCCAGGAACTTAAAAATGAAGGGGTTCTTGGATTTGCTTTCGACCTGGAGCGAGTTATCGACGATTTCATACTGATGGCATTTTTCGTTGGAAACGATTTCTTACCCAATCTTCCTAATTTGCATATTAATGAAGGAGCGTTGGCGCTCATGTTCAAGATTTACAAGAGTGTACTCCCGCAGGGCACGGGATACATTAATGAAGGTGGAGTCATTAACATGGAGCGATTGGCGGTGCTGCTAAAGGAGCTTTCGCGCGTGGAGTATCGTTTCTTTGAAACCGAAAATGCGGACGAAAATTGGTTCAAATCAAAGCAGATGGCTAAGGAGGATGTCATGATGGTCAAAGGAAAGCCTAAGGGGAAAATCACTATGACTACTCCACAAAGGGAAGTGTGGAAGCAGGTCAAGAAATACGTCACAAAGCGCGAAGCCGAGCCTCTGGATCTTCCTTCCACTTTGCCAGCAGCAGATCGAAAGTTTGTTCAGGAACTTGCTGAAAGCCTACATCTTGAGTGGAAGACAGTGGAGGACGGCGAAGGCGACCGTCACATACAGTTATCATTCCCAGCGAAGCTTGCGGTCGAAGAGAGTGACGATGAGGATGAGGATGAGGAATCCCAACTGGCTATACTACGCGTAGTCAAGCAGTATGACAATGCTCAGACCGTTGATCTGTCGAAGGCCGAAGCGCAGGTTGCTATGGAGCAGCAATACGAGCAGAAGTTCCAGGAGTGGAAGGACAAATACTATTCCGGTAAATTCGAGTGGGATCGTAAGAATGAGACCGAATTGACGAAGTTGTGCGAAAACTATGTTCAAGGGCTACAATGGGTTCTCTATTACTACTATCGTGGCGTGGCTTCATGGCCATGGTTTTATCAGTATCACTACTCCCCAATGATTTCGGGTATGTTCAGACTTGTACCTTCATAAGCTATTGCTAATTCGATGTATAGATGTTATCAAAGGACTAGGCGCCGATGTAAACTTCAAGCTGGGCCAGCCATTCCATCCTTACGAACAACTTATGGGTGTTCTTCCAGATCGGAGTAAGAAGATTGTGCCTGCTGTTTACCATGACCTTATGACCAATCCGAAGTCACCAATCATCGATTTCTATCCACGAGACTTTGAGCTTGACATGAATGGTAAGAAGATGGAGTGGGAAGCAGTCGTTAAAATTCCGTTCATTGACGAAAAGCGGTTGTTGGACGCTATGGCCCCAATCAACAAACTTCTGACCGATGACGAGAAGTTTAGGAACGAGTTTGGTGTCACGCTCAAGTTTTCTCACGACCCAGATATCGACTTCGTCTATCCTTCTTCTCTCACCGGTATCTTCCCGGATATCCCACATTGTCGCTGTGTCGAGAACATCTTTGATCTACCCACCATCGAAGGGTTGGAATACCACGTAGGCTTGATGCAAGGTGTGAAGTTAGGTGATGCCGCGCTTGCTGGCTTTCCTAGCTTGGCTACTATCCCTTATAATGCTATTTTGGGTTTCCATGGCGTCAATGTTTTCCAACAGGACAGCCGGAATGAGAGCATGGTGGTCACCATTGAAAATTCGGAAGACCGAACAAATGTGAAGACGGCTGCAATGAAACTTGGCCAGCGGGTTTACGTTGGATATCCGTTCTTGCAAGAGGCAAAGGTTACCAAAGTCTCGGATGAATTGTTCGACTACTTCCCTGCAACGGATGGGTCACCTCACCCAGTTCAAACACCCCATGGCCCGCGAGAGATTGATGACTTCCGTAAGAAGGCCATGCGCATTGAGGAGACTTACAGTAAACGTTTGGGTATCATCATCGGAGGGGTCGAATCGATCACGCATGTAGAGATGCTCAAAGGTCTACGAAAAACAGACGAGGGAGCTACCATCAAAGAATACGCCATTATTCCGGGACAAGATGTTGAATATGCGTCTCAAGTCATTGTTGATGAAGTTACGAGTGAGGACCAGCGATTCTTGGAGAAAGCTGCTGTTCCTATTGAAGAAGAGTTTCCACCCGGATCGAGAGCATTCTTTCTGGGAGATTTCAACTATGGCAGACCTTTGGAGGTTGTGGGCCATACAGACAACAAAGCCGAAATCTGGTTGTCTATATTGAAGGGCAAAGAACTCGAATTTGGAAAGAACGTTGTCCACGGCCAAGGCTTTCAGACCCGTTACACACCATCTTACGCCGTAGCAAAAATGCTTGGCCTCCACCCTCTTGTGTTAAGTAAGATCACGTCTTCTTTCTCAATCTCGGCATGTGGCTTGCCGCGTCTCAATGTTGGTCTCAACTTGAAGTTTGAGGCAAAAAAGCTCAAAGTTTTGGGCTACTCGCGTCGTAGCGAAAACGGCTGGGAGTTCAGCAACAAGGCCATTGAACTCTTGAGCACGTACATGACCAAGTTCCCGGAGTTCATCGCTGGTATCCAGCGAAAGCCCCAAGGAAATGAGTACGAGGAGACCGACTTTTATCCTGCCGAGATAGCTAGTGTGAAGATCAAAGAAATTGTCGCCTGGCTCAAGACTATCGAGTCTAAGAATTTTGAAAAGGTTCCTTTGGATGCGGAACAATTGGACTCGGACGCTGTTATGGCGATCGAAAAGGCCGCTGAAAGTGGTGTGGTCAATGCCACCGAGTTCAAGAAATTGAAGGGTGTGCCACGAAATGCTCTTATGAAGCCATCTGATGCAGAGCACCGACTTGGAAACCAAAAATTCACTCTTGGCGATCGAATCGTATATGCCCAGGACTCTGGTCGCGTACCAATTGCGACGCGTGGTACAGTAGTTGGAATATCACGAACACCTCGCGCTACTCTACTTGACATTGTTTTCGATGTTACATTTATGAGTGGTACAACTCTGGGAGATCGTTGTACACCATTCCGTGGTTCTACCGTTCCATCTACCTCGGTCCTAAATCTTACGAATAAACAAGTCATCGCCGGTTCAAAAGCTGCTACAGATAAGAAGCCTGCACCAAATTCTACGCCTTTGACCGTGAATGGTGGTTATGGCTCACCTGGACCTCGCGGCCAATATCGTGAAGCTGGAGCTCCACCACCTCTGAGAGGCTCTTTCAGAGGTGCTGTATCTGGTCCAGGTCAAAACGGGTTTGTTAGGGGTAACGGTAATTTCAATAGAGGTCGCGGCCGAGGAGGAATGGGATATGAGAATGGCGGTCCTGCTATTCATGGCAACATGGCCATTCGAGGTGGTCCTCAAGCTCAAACAAATGGGGGAAGAGGTGGTTTCAGAGGTGGTAGAGGCGCACCAGCAAACTTCAATGCTGTCCCCCCTCCAGCTGCTCTTGATGCTCGGGGAAGAGGACGAGGTGGTGGTAGAGGTAGAGGAGATAGAGGTCGTGGTGCAGCGAGGGGAAGAGGGGGGGCTACACCAGCTGCGCCAGCTGCACAAACCCCGTCTTAATCTTGACGATCAACAGTAAGCGTTTGGATTATTATTTGTATGGATCATGATGATCACGTCTCTACGACTTGAATGACTGATACGAATGATGCTATCTAAGAACGAGAGCTGTCTCTTGGTGGTGGACAGGCTGTACAACGTGTCCGACCTAGATAATTGAGAAGTGCGTTAATATTAAATCTTGTAAAGCAACTGATGTGTAAGCGATGAAACTTTTATGGAGCACGTCTCGTTTTACTTCCATCGCGTTACTATGTTTAATGGACCTGGTGGCATGATATTGTCGAAGTGTTTTGATTTGGTGGCAGATAGCATCCGATTTTGATGCATGGTGCTGACTCCAACAACACTCCATCATTATATTTCCCAAATTTAATGGATAGCCTCATATCCCATTATAATTGAAGACCTATCAGATAAGTCTTAAAACAGTTGCTATATCAGGCCTCCAGCGCCATTCAAATCACTGGAAGAGCACCTGGCTGAGACGCGTCAGTGACGTCAACCCCTGTGCCAATCACCTCCCAGCGCATAAAGAATCACATTATGGTCCAACGTCTCGCCTCTTCCAGTCTCTCTTCCTCCTTCATACAAATCCGAATCTAAAATACAATATCATCAAATCTACGCGTCAAAACAAATTCCAGTACGAACTCATCTAGAAAGATCATCTATTAAATACCATCGCAATCATGGGCGCCGTCTCAGGGCTTCTGTTAATCCTTATTACGATCTTCAGTACGTTCTACCTACGCAGCCAGCTCTCAAACCCAAAGGAGGAGATGCTAACGAAATACAGTCCCACCTCTTGGTGTCTACATGGTCGCAGGATGTGGTGCTGATTTCTGGATTAATGTCTGCTTGACCATCCTTGGGTACGTTTCAACCTTCCCTTCCGCCCAACCCTGCCTCTTGCTCGATATCATACTAACACCCGCCCAGATATTTCCCAGGTCACATCCACGCTTTCTACGTCGAATACGTGTATTACGAGCGCAAGGAGGCTGCGAGAGAGGGACGATTCGTGGCGCAGAGAGCGCCGGGCGTGTATAGTGATAGGGTGCAGAGTGGTGGACATGGGTATGGGACGATTGTGCAGCCTAATGCTGCTTGAATTGTGAGATGAGAGGGAATTTGGGGATTTGGGGATGGTTTTATGAGGGTGTGTTTGGGATATGGGATGGGACGCTTGTGTAATGATGGATTTGGGAAGGAGTTCTTGGGGGATGTTTTGCTTTGAAGATGTTCGGGACGAATTTGCTGAAAATTGATATACTTGAGAATACATTGACAATTCGATAATCTATAGTACGAAATCCATACTTGTGCTGAACCTTCTCTATACTTTCGTACCTGAATTGGATATTGCAGCTTCAGCCACATCTCCCCACAGTCCAAGCTTTTGTTAGCGTTCCCGGCATCTAAAGGTGTGGCGCATGCGCGTACTCCAAGCCGAGACGTGTTAAACTTCGAGACGGAATCCTACGAGCATGACGACAAACTTAAGGGTTTGGGGACAGCACGACAACTTCAATATTATAATTTGGCCCTTTGAAGAACCAAGTCTACGCCATATGATCAGGGAAATATAATCTGTCGACCCCGAACCACACGATCCGCAATCATGCACTCCTCCCTCGTCCGTCTTCAAAATGTCTTTGGCTTCTTCACAACCGTCGCATTCGTCGTAGCAGCATTAATCGCAGCATCAGACCTAGCCGCACCTCGGACACCAAAATCTAACATCCAAGTAAAAGACGTATCAGTGTACGTCCAATTCCACCCATCCCCAATACCCATCTCAAACTAACACATCTCAGTCTTAAAGGCCGTCCCCACTACTACTCCAACAAAATTGAAGAATACGCACAAATCCGATTCTCCCTTTCCGCAGACCTTTCCTCCTTGTTCACATGGAATACGAAACAGGTATTTGTGTACGTCTCGGCGAGTTGGCCGAATAGCACGTCTGTTGCGCTGTCGAACGAGGCGGTCATTTGGGATATGATTATTACGAATCCTTCGGCGGATCATTTGACGAATCTGGGACCGTCGGCCATGAAGAAGTTGAAGAGGAGTGCGAAGGGGAAACCTATTGATCCTTCTAGGTATGTGGGGCGAGCTTGCGAGATTCATATGTCTAAGGGATGTGCTAATGTGAATTTACAGAGGAAAACTCGAATTAAAGAACCAGAAGCCTAAATACTCAATTTCCGCACCGGGAGGGAAGTTGGCGCTCACGAACGATGTGGTGTTGAAGGTTCATTATAATGTCCAACCTTGGGTGGGAGTTTTGACTTGGACGCCACAGGTTGAGTTTTTGGGATGGAAGAAGATGAGAGGGGGTGTTAGTAAGGTGTTTTCGCTACCGGCTGTGAAAGCTAAGAAGCAGCCTGTAAAGAAGGATTGAATGGGTTGGTTGGGATAGGTTAGGCGTTGAGAATCCTATTATTTAAATTCTATATTGGCCAGTGAACCTGAGATGATTCGCTTTGATTTTGAGGATATCTTTCTATGCCAAATCTCCAAGGCAATTAGAGACTGTGAATGATTATTCGGCCACTCCATATATCGGTTACCAAATTTAAAGGGGAGGGGCCCACTCGCCAAAAGATTACTGGACCAGTCGGTCCCGATCGCAAGTTTTTGAAAACGTGCAAACGAAAATCCAACCCCTACGATTATGTACGAAGCCGAGACAGATGATCTACAAAAAAATATATCAGGCTCTTAATATTAATGAAATTCAAGACAAACCAACACACGACCCACGTACCCCTGACAGACTCTCATCAGAACTCCTCATTCCTCATCCCCCTATCTCAGCCCTCCACCTCACCACCACCCTAACCCATCATGACATCCAAGACAGCAACCCTCTTCCTCCTCCTCCACACCCTCCTCACCCTCCTAACAACGCACCTCCTAACCACCTTCACCTCCTCAACAACAAAATACGACACCCTGCCCCCCTCCCTCCTAAAAATCTTCTCCCTCTCCATCCACCTCCGCAACTCCGTTCCCCTCTTCCTCTTCCTGCGTCTCTTCCAATACTGTCTCCAAAAACCAAGTCGTGTCACATTTAAACGGCATGTTCTCAGCGCCGTGGTGATCGCGCCGCTGCTGGCGGGTTTGGTTGGGCAGTGGATGGGGATGGGCTCGGGGGGCGTAGAGCGCGCGATGGCGTGTTATGAGCAAGCGGCTGATCTGGGGGATCGGGCGGTCATTGGGAAAGGCGTGTATTGTGGGTGGCGGTTTGGGGTTTCGAGGGGCCAAGCGGAGAGGGGGGTGGGTGTGGGGAGGGAACGGGGTACGTATGCGGTGGAGATGGCGAGGGTGTGTTATGAGGGGCTCAGGGATGTAGGGGAGTTTGTTGGGGGGATTGAGGGGGTGTGTGTGAGTTGGAAAGTTTTATTGAGCTCTGGTGGTTTTGAGGGGTTGGAATCTTGTGATGGGAAATGAGTGGTTTTTTTGTGGTGGAATGAGATGAGCTGATATATTCATTAGTACATGGGCCCTCCAAGCTCCAGAACTGACGAGTTCAACCTCGAAGAATCCCGCAACAGCGAGCATGAGTATCTACGTCGGGCGTTTGAGGAGTGTTATGCTAGATTCGGACTGGAGGTCATGATGGAATGGCGCGATGGGGTGAGTACTAGTTTCTACTTTCTGATCCCGTCGGCATCTTTCTATTTTTACTTCTTCTGCGTGGGTATGAGGTTTGAGAACTGACGGAATGTAGATGCCTGTTACCAGGTTAAAGTTGCCTGATAAGAATGGGTTGAAGGATGGTGGGAAGTGGGTGGATATTAGGGGTGATGGGGATGAGAGGTTGATGATGTAGGGGAGGGTGGGTTGCGAGGGATAGGGGCTTGTACGCTTATTCTTGGGGGTTTGGGTGTTTGGTGATTTGATCACATGTACATGTAAGATGGTGGTTTTGTAAGAACGAAAATTAATGTAAAGGATAGGCGGTGGATACAGTATTCCCGCAGCAATAGCGCAACTTGCTTGGACTCCGGGCTCTCCCTCCGGCAATGTCAACAAGAAATAACTGCAAGAATGAACGAATACGTCAATTTGTATGAGCAGAAATACCTTACCTAGGCTAGACTTCAAATCCTTACCCCTAACAGACTCCATGAGAACCAACTGCAAAAGAGAAGGAACACGTTAATTTGTATGAATAGACACACCCTACCTGGTCTGAAGTTCAGATTCTCTTCCAAGTCCTCAACATACCCAAAGAGAGACACACCAGAAAAGAACCAAAATACTTAACTTGGTCATGTATTCTCATTATCATTAACTTTTAATCCAAAAATCTATAGCTCAATCCACCTCCCCATCCACTCCTGCACCACACTCTTCGCCTCATCCACCAACCCCATATCCAACAGTAACTGCGTCGTCCCTCTCACCGCACTATCCAACGCCGAATAAATCCACGCATGCGTATAACTCGTATGCTCGCCCACAAAAATCGTCTGAAACTCCGTCTGGTAATACGCAGGAAGATACAAGTCCTGCTGTCCAACCAAGGGAGCAGCCCACGCACCCGCCTGATGCTCGTCAGACTCCCAGCACTGACGGTCGAAATTGCCCGTCCATTGTTCAGCGGCGATCGGGCCGTGAACCTCAACCATGGCGCGCTGGATCATGGCGACGTGGTCGGCGGTGCTGAGGGAGCCGACGGAGACGGCCATGGTGCCTGAGATGTAGGATGCGAGGATGACACCTGGCCCTGTGGAGTTGATTTTGTAGGCTGGATAGCAGACGGAGCCGACGCCTGGGATGTCGGTGGAGCCGCAGCCGCCGATGATGGGAGGGGACATGTGTTCCCAGAAGCGGGTTTTGTAGTGGAGGGCTATTTTGCAGGAGGGTTGGTAGTTCATGGTTGAGATGGCGCGGGAGAGGAGGGAGGAGTAGCGTGGGAGTCTCCAGGCGCGGACTTTGCTGAAGGGGACGCTGACTACGGCGTAATCGAAGTCTTTGCTTTTGGCTTGCATTGTAAGTTTATCGCTTGCATCGCGCCAGTTGACGGCGATCTTCTTAGAGTCGGGTTTGTAGGTGAGGCCAGATACATAACGTCCGAAGGTAGTTTTGTTCTGAACATGGGGCATGAATGCTCGAGGAAGAGATTCAAGACCTTTGTCAATTGTTCGCCAGGTGGTTGCTAATCAAGTCAGTATAGGCCTGTTGTAAGTCAATGTTTAAGCACTCACCACTGAAGTATCCAGTATCGTAATCCCTAAGAATTAGTTAGTACTGAGCATATAACTTTGAAGTCTGAGATTCAACTTACCAGAGTGGATCACTCCCAGCACCGGCTAAGAAATCTGTCACATTCAAAGAGATACCAATCTCATAACGGAGATAAGCAGCAGCCGAGAAATCAAAACGACCATCTTCCTCAGCGGCTTTATGGGCCTTGTAAACATTAGTGGCAATTGCAGCAATAGTTGCTTTATCCGCGTGTTCAAACTCCTCAAGCGCATCTGATGCAATTGCAGCCTCCGTAGCATTGGAAGGAGTCTGAGATGGTCCTCTGAGTGTTGAGTTTGCCCTGATTTGAGCAGCACTTGGAATTCTGCCATCAGGAAGACGAACGCCGTTTGAATTGGCAGGAAGACTGTTAAATTAGCTTATGTTAATGTCAGTTACTTTGGACAATAAGCTTACTTTGCACTAGATTGGATCCATGGAATGAATTTGACCGCCAATTCCGAGTTGTTGCCGTTGAGCATGTTGAGAACATCACCGAGTTGGAATACCATTTGGTGATCCTTGATCTGGAGTGTGTCGTTGTTACTGTAAGTGATGCTGACAGGAACTTCAAACGAGTTAGCTCATGTTGATCATAGGCAAAAGTACTTGTCGAAAGATCTTTAATCACTTACATCTCATAGGACCCATCTCCTGGTACTGATAATCCGATGGCTTAGTACCGTTTAGATATTTTGTACGAATGCGTCTAAATCAGTCAGTGATATTCCGACATAAGTTCCCAACAAGTGCTCACCCTCCAACACGTTGACTTGACTCCATAATTTCCCAGTTCTTGATACCTACTGACTGCAGCAGTAAACTAGTCATGAGACCAGACATTCCACCACCGACGATTGCGATCGCTAAATTATTAGCATTTAAATACAGTAGCACGTCATGTCACTCACTCTTATTCTTAGCTTCGGTGACAAACGCATCCGTGTTTGTTTTCGATTTCATATAGGCAACTCCATCGAACCATGGGCCCGAAGTATCAGCAACATCCGCAATTGCCTCTCGCTTCTTCATACGAGCACTAATCGTAACCGGCGCTGACCGTCCAACAATTTCATTTCCAGAGAAAGCATGAAGACAGCCTCCCGATTTCGCATCTTTTGGAACAATCCATACAAATCGCTTTGGTCGAGCGTATTTGCTTATATCTGTTCGTCCGATGAAGTGATGAGCGTTGCTCGCCTCTGTTACACCGCAATCTCCATAGTGCATCTGAAGATCGCCAGCAAATTCAGTTGTTGTGTAGTCAATATGAACATTGTGAACTGAATCCAGATTCACAGAAATCGTAGATTGAAAAACAATATGCTCGGATCCAGATCCAAGAGGAGAAGCGACGACACTCGATGCCAAGCCCAGAGCAATCAGAGATCCTTTCATATTGGCGGCTATAGATCCCAAGAAATACTGAAGAAATTGCGTGCTAATGCCAATCCTGGCGAAATGTCAAAGACTATATATATAAGAGGCTGTGAGCCATCCCACTTCAGCATTCGATCTTCTCTTCCTTATCAGTAACTTGGCCGAACACCACCAGCATCTGAAGTCCGTCGGGTAATAGAGACCCGACTCCTAAGGAAATCAAGCTACATGCCGGACATGACCCTTAGCAGAATTGTAATGGCAGTTCAAAGTATAGCGGCATTGGTAATGTAAAATGCCGGGGCTATTTCTCGCTTCTTCTGGCACATTTTTTGACAATTGGCCAATTCGAATTAGTAAAATGATACGCACGCCGGCTCTTTTCATCGATTCGAGGCTAGTCAGCCACATAAACTCTCTTTCAGTCTGACGTTCAAGGCTCTCCCGTTGACCATGAGGCTGGTAAAGTCAACGCAATCACTAATACGGAGTTCTGTAAATCCCTTGGCATGCATAATCGTCTGAATGTGTGCCCGACAATGGAGTCAGAGCAACTAGGCATGACGTTGAAAGCTCTTGCTACGCCGTGAGGCTTGAGAGACGGGCTGAGATCAGAAAGAATCTGCAGCATGAATATCGCGCAAAAGAATTTGTAGCTTTCCAGTCAATCAACGACTTCGTAAAGTGAGTACGAATGTTGAGGAGGGATGGAGGCAGCCAAGGCAAAAGGTGGGAGGCCGTTGCATACATGGGGTAGCTTTGTACCTAACCCGTTGTACCAGAAAGGAAGGCGGCTCAAATGCAGATATCGAAGGGCGTAGGGATTGGCAGAGTCATTCGTATATCGCAACAATAAGCTTTCATGCAGCGCTGCAACGTAGAGTTTTGGGGTGGATGTCCCGCTCGCATGGTATTCCAGACCGCCCCTCGTTGACTCTTCGTGGCCTAACACCCGAACAGCGATATTTTTCTTCTTCGCGGCCAAACCATCGTATCCTAGACGGCTCACTGTCATCTTTTACGCAAAGATGTCGTTGTGTGACAGTGTTGCGTATCCCATTTTGCGGTGAGCATCAGCCAGTCCGAACTCCGATTTGGCACTCCGTAGACCACGGTGAGATCGATTCGGCCATGTTTGGTCTTCGGATTGACAATTGCCTCGTTTGGTCAATGGTTAGGTAAATGGTTGCACCAAATTCAATATGCAGTCATCTTGAGACGTTGTTTGAGCGGCGGTCGTTGTTTGTCGTCTTCGTCTTCGTATCAGGGCTTCAATAGCAGAGAGGCTGAAAGCAGGTGTACAGAGTAAAACAATAGAACATAGAACGAACTCGAGGCTCGAGCAGAAGCTCGGATTGCTCTCGCATTGGCAATTTTCGCGCATCATAGCCTCAATTCATGTTGCGAATTGAGATTGTGGATTGATTGAAATGAATGAAGGATTGTGAGATGAAAATTTGAAGGTCGTCGTCTATGCTGACCTCGGGAATTACATAAATTCAAAGCTTACGCACCTAGTACCTTAACATGAATACCTCACTGTTCATATTTATCTTGAGCTGCTTTCTAACTTGAAGCCTAATTCCCACGCAAAACTTTCCAAAATAGATATTCATTATCTATCTTATATGTTATATGACAAGATAGATCTCAATATTGACCTAATATTGCCACTCAAAACTGCTGACCAAAACCACAGAACAGTTTTTCTCTGCAGATGTGCCCTAAATGTAATTCATCCAAATTCCAAACATTGTCCTCTAACAAGGACATTCATCACAAACCGCTGCTCAGCTGGAATGCCAGACCATCAACAATCATCCCAAAAATAAAACATTAAAGTATAGTCAAGAAGCTAGATATCTTGTTCTTCAGCGACCCTTTTCGGAGGAGGAGATGTGTCTTAGGAGACATAGGCCGCATTATCGAATATCCCTCTTCACCCTTATTCCTACTTCGAAGTTCCCCCTGGAGAGTTCTTTTGAGCTGCCTTCCCTTGGCAATACACAAATTGCTGGTTCATCATTTCGCTCACTATATCACCATGCTCCGCTGCTAGTGTACGGAAATGCTGTTCCCCAAACAGAGCCACATCGTTTGATGCGAAGTGTTCCAACGCCACCCCTATCATCTTTCCATTATTGTTATCCGCTGGAAAGCCATCGTCCAGGTTGAAGATGGTCTTCAAGCTTTCGGTGAATTCAGGAGCAAGAGGATGCTGCTCAAGAATGGCTTTATACTTGGAACAGGCCAGTTCTTGGACTTCAGGAATTTGCCATTTATTCGCCAAGATATATGCGTCGACCAATCTGGGAATAGACCTGCTGTCCCCAAACCACTTACCGAGACGATGGCCATGGGCGCGAGGTGGCTTATAGAGACACTCTAGCACGAGTCGGACGATCTTTGGATCGTCGTTCTCGAGTTCAAGAACGCCCGTGCTTACTTCCTAGCAGACATCAGTCTCATACTAAACGATTGTCGTCTTGTCATCATACCTTGAAGTTATTTCGGAATAATACGCTGAAATAGCCTGACTGGGTACCAAGTACTAGCTTATGCACGAGAAATTTGTGTCCTCGACAGGTTATCTGGAAGTCGCTATAGTCTCCGTCGTTCCAGGCCGAGCATATTCCTTCGAGCAGTCTTGAAGACTCTTTCTTCGTGGCGTTCATAGCACCAGATTCGATTGTAGATTTCTTCACAAGGTGTTCCATGTATGCCATGATTTGCAAGACTTCTGCTGATGCTGTATCTCTCCATGAACCGTTTTGTTGAACTGTTTGAGGCTGCCGCTGTTGCTGTTGTGCCTGTTGCAATTGCTGAAGTTGTTGCAGTCCAAGTCTGTTCAAACCTGACGCAAACTGGTTTAAAGCAGTGGTATGATTTACCAGAGCACTTGAAATATATTGCTGTAAATTGGCTCCGCCAATAAATGAGGTAACGGGTGCAGGTTGAGCCTGTTGATGAGAGCTAGCTGCTGGCGCAGTTACCGTATTTGGTTGCGAAAAGTGTGGCCCAACTTGGTGCATCGCTGCCGGAGCTGGCAGAGTTTGGTGAGTGTGTGTGTGAAGAGGGGCTGCGTTTGGATGGTTTGTATTGCTTGGGTTTGGTGGAGGGTTTGGTGGGACACCTCCCGATGGGTTGTTTGACGAGGAAGCCATAGTTCGTTGAAGATACCGAAATATTCAATTAGTAAGATAGCGGAGGAGAACCTTTGATGTAATAGAATGATGAGCCGAGCGGGGGCATTCAGTTGATCTGCGATGTAGTGTTCAGCAATCGATAAACGATGGATGTTGCTTTTGTTGTGTAAGGAAGAGAAAGATTGGATTGATCTGGTGGGAATTATGACTTATATAGCACAAAATGTGGAAGTGAATGCGAAGTGAGCAAATGGGGTGAAAAATCAGATGAATGAAGGAGTGGAATTAACGAGGTTGTCTTCAAGTCCACTATGGAGCCCAGATATCTCAGCAAATTACTTGTATGGTAAAGTCTAACCTATAACGAACATTGAATATATCAGTTTTGAAACCTATCTTGGTAAATTTCTCGCCTTTCAACAACTGATACTAGAACAACTCACTACTCATGTATTCTTCCTCTCAAAATTACTCCTGGGGCATCCAAGCTTCCATGTTTGCTGGTAAAGCTACGAAATCAGAAACGCAGGCAAACATGATGAAAATATTCTCCATTGTCAGAAATCGTGCCGACACTTAGTGCACCAATATATTCCTGGGGTACCAAACTTTGACTTCTCCTTCTTTGATGATATGCGGACATTGCAGTCATCATTACATTTGGGACAATTCGCAATTGACATCACCCCGGGTTGTAAAACTGGCATCAGGTTAATCGCCAATTTTGCTCGCATTTTGCCAATTGCCACTGCAACATCTCCTCGCTCTGTCAAAAATTGGCAAAACGATTCCAGGCTGAGGAAGTCGTTGAACTTCGCAGCTGCAAACCCTAAGGCGGTAGAGGCTAGTTTGTCGCTTGTATAGCTCTCTTTTTTCGTTTCACATATCGTACGTAGGCTGGAGGTGAAAGCGTCGCAACAACCTTTCGCGACAATAGCAGATCCGTAACGAACACAGGCATCATTCTGTAAGTCGGGCAGTTTCCATTTCGCAGCTAAGGCGTAAACTTTGGCGTGACTGACAAGACAATTCTCCAAGGACATGGGCTCTCCAAAGACCACTGCTCCATCATCCGGGGTTGCAGAGCTGATTGACGGCACATTCTGGGATTCGCAGGTATATTTCGCAGTATATAACCACTCCAAGGCGAGCTTCACAATGTGAGGGTCTTCTTCGAGTTGCCGAAATCTTTGATCAGTCTACCTTTGTCAGTTGCTGAGCACAAGTAACAAGATGCGGAATCGCAACAACAACAACTTACCAATGTTCCGTCGACAGCAAGGTTCCGGAAGTATTCTGACTGTTTGAAGACCACAAACTTATGGACTGGGTAGACCTCTTTGCCGCAACGGATCTCAAAGTCGGAGTACGACTTGTCTAAGAAGCCGCTGGTTCCTCGTCACTACAGTGTATTTTCGCATGAACAAGAAGACTCACGATGCCAAAATGGACGCTTGCTTAACATAAGCAGACGAGGTGCCATCTTTCGATATTTGGTCGAAGGATCTCTTAATTCCAGTCTTGTTGAAAGTTTCGAAAGGTGAAGTTACTTCGGGGGTTGGTGAGCCAACAGTCTTCTTTTGGGCGAGTATCGTAGAGATCGACGGCGTCGATGGTGTTCCAAATGTTAAGGTCGACATAGTGATGTTTTATACAGAACTTGGTGAAAACTGTGGGAGAGAGAAGAAGAGAAAAAAGGATGAGACGACATGAGACGTGATCAATACCTTCGCAAAGGGAGAGGTGGTCTTCACCTTTGACAATCCGCTTGGCGCGTGAAACGCGTACATAGAGGAATCGAGGAAACCGCGCTGATGTTAGTTTGTCCGCTTTAAGCGAGTGTCATTAGGCCGCTATCGTGAGCCAAAAAGCTGTGCCGAATCTTGAAGTATATCATGTCGCAGACCCATCTCAAATTATTTGAGAATAGGAATTCCGTTTCGCTTTCCTCCCAGCACTTCGGTTCTCACATCAGAAATATCTCAAAACAAACAACCATGGACCGCAAGGAACGTGATAATATACTGACATCAATAATACACCCTACTACAATGCCGACAATGCCAAACAGTATCTCGACTCGAAATAACAGGCTGACTATATCTCTTCTGACCATTTGACAGAAGCGCAGCCAGCACATCCAGTGCCACATCTCCATGTCTAGCAGACGTCTTGCCCGCACTTTCGACAGCCTCAACGGACACACCTTTGAGAATCTCGTCCGACTTTTCATCGTTTTCGTACAAAATCCGCAGGCTTTCAATGAACGGATATGAGTTCCAACCTTCGGGCATGACTTCCTCGTATTTTCGGATTGCGAGAGCTTGTAGAGATTCCATTCTGTATTTGCTTGCTAGGATGTAGACGAATGCGTTTGTAAGGAGAGCGTTCACGGATCCTTTAAGTGTTAGAAATAACCGCTGTAATAAGGTGAAGGGTTTTGTGGTGAGTTGAGATTGTACTCGGGTTGCATACCATCAGACTCATAATGATCACAGTAATCCTCGTTGTAAAGAAAGTCGAGCATATGCTCTACAATCTCTGGCTGATCTTCATTGAGATCGAGGGTATCACCAGATATTTTCTTTCCCTGTT
Source organism: Glarea lozoyensis ATCC 20868 (assembly GCF_000409485.1). Classification (NCBI taxonomy): domain Eukaryota; kingdom Fungi; phylum Ascomycota; class Leotiomycetes; order Helotiales; family Helotiaceae; genus Glarea; species Glarea lozoyensis. The sequence goes on from NW_007360988.1 coordinate 645,119, forward strand.
AGCGCGTTGAAAAATATCTATATAGCATAACCGAACGTTACTCACATTGAACTTATCATCTAAAGGCTTCGACGAGAGCAACACAATCGCTTTATGAACCTTCCATACTTTATCTTTACACTCGATTACCAGATCTGAATAGGCACCAGTCTCCAATAATCTACGAGGTATTAGCACATTCCTAGAAAAATTCGGCGTAAGAATCTGCTACTTACGAGGAAGTGATGGAAGCGCGCTTTGATGCAGTCTCATTTACGCACAACATTCTAGAAAGATTTTCGAACACAGAATGAAAAGACAGACACTTACTTTTAATTCGTTTTTGGACAGAAGCAGTCGTGGCTTCAAACTAAAGCGTTTCGGATAGCGACGAGCGCGCACAGAGCTATGTCGCAGCTTCGCCCCAACTCTTGCTCGAAACAAACTAAGCTATCTCTATTACTCTGAGTGGAACAAAAGGGGTGAATGAGCTGCTTGCATACATGGAACGAAGGGCCGCGATAGTGTAAAATTGGCACGTATACCCAGGGCAGATGCATAGAATCAAAATTCTTGTGTGTAACTAGAGCATTTTCATCCGACTCTTCCGCCGTGCAGGAAATTTGGGATTTCTTGGATAATCAACTCCCAATATACTTAAACAAAACAAAGTTTACTCAGCACTATAACACGATATATCTTTGTCTATCACCGGCTAGTGTATCACATAGCGCAACCCATCAACAAAAGCATTTTCCACAATCGTCGCATTCATAGTGCCCGCTTTCAGCAATTCGATATCTTCAGAGTCACATACCGGACATTTTTCGTATTGCTGGGATACTGCGGGTGCCGCAGGGATGCCTCTGGTTTTCCCAGATACCAGTGATGCGGCAAGGACGTCGAAAGCAATTTCAGCGTTGGCTTTACACAAAGCACAGAATTCGCCATGATCCATCAGTTCTCTTGCATGATTCCCGGCAGCCTTAACTGCAATGTCTCTCAAGTCTCGCTCAGAATCTGGACTGGCTTCATACAGGAGCTTCAGGCTATCCACGAAGGACGCGCTGTTCCAATAATCGGGGAGAGCTGCTTCGTACTTGGCTTTGGCAAGATTCTTGAACCCACTAACATCGTATTTGTCACCGAGAACGAAAGCGAGGGCGTTATTGAGAAGAGGATTGCGACCCGTGGTATCGATGGGCTGTGAATGAGCCAAATTTGCCGTGCTTTCGTGGTGGTGCTTTGCGTGCTTCTTTACGTGTTTCATGATGCCCCGAGATTTTTTTTGGCGTTGTTGTCGGCGTTGTTGTTGGTATTGCCACAACTTGTTGCCCGTCCGTGTAGTCCATCGTGTACATGTAGCTAATTAGTCGCTCCACGGTGTCTGGATCGTCGTCCTCCATTACGAAGATTCCAGTAGTGGATTCCTGCCCATATCAGTAAGTATTTGATGGACCTAGGGGCGGTGATGATCCACACAAGCTTACCTTCCATTCTCGATCGACAGCAGCAGCAAGCACCTTCGAAGCCAGACAACAAATTGCTCGATGCACATTGAAAGTCTTCTCTTTACAAACGATCTGAAGATCGGAGTATCGACCAGTTGATAGCAGGCTAAAAAAAGTCAATCTCAAGACGCGTTATGATGCGTACTAGATCTGACTTACGAGGATGTCACAGACTTCAATCCTGCTGCTTCTGCCATGATTGCTTTATCCGAACTCGATTTCAATTGAGAGTCCGAGAGGAATGTTGAGAGACAAAACCTGGAGAAGATAGTGATATGAATTTTATAGGTGGTAGTGGGGCCCCAAAGGTGAAGCTCAGAAACTGGGCTTAGCTAAATGCACGCATATGATATGTCCACTGGAAAATCTAAAAGATTACGTTGTAGAGCCTTGATAGGAGGGTTACAAAGAATAGATCGATTCTATGTGCTAATTGCAACCAAGAAACCCCCCGGTATATGATTTCAATTCGAGGAGCCGTACGGATACAAACGGATACAAACGGATTCAGCATCTGACCACGATGCAGAAGACGTTTGCTCAGACAACAAGTCGTCCATGGCCAATTATTGTATAACTTAAGGAGATTGCGTATTGCTTTTGTTATACTGTAAGCTGTACTAGGAGTATCGTGAACAGATTGTCAGGAGCTAATGGCATGCTATAGAGTTTAGAGCATGTGTGCTAAGAAACCCATAGAAGACCAGCTCGGCTTTACTGATACTGGGTGCTTGAGCGATTACTGGCTGGTTTAAAAACAGCCTCACAATATGACTTCTATTCTCTGCCAAAGCCACAAAGCCAAAGCAATTTGGATTCCGGGATGGAACACCTATTCAATTTGTGTCCACCTCTCGGATTTGATAATCAAACATGCCGTTCGATGGAACACTGTTCTTATCCAAAATCTTCTTCGCCGTGTCGGCACCAGCAGCCGGCACTTGGTACTCAAATCTCTTCCCCGAAGCCGGTACCTGTCCATTTGGAAGTGCGTACGGAAAAGGGAGATATTCCGGCATCAAGCCGAGCTGGACAAGAACAGACGCTTGGTCCCAAGCAATATGCTCATGGTAGAGTCGATCACCCCTGACATTGACGACAGAAGTGAAAGGCACGCGGACATGCTTCCCGGTAGGTGGGACGCCAGGCAAGCTATTACCTGGTCAGCAGTGAACCAATGGCAAAACAAGGAGCAACATACAGCCAATCGATTTGCATGTTATGTGTGAAGACAAACACGAATTCATCGATCACTCGATCGATGCCAACCGTCCTGCTCACCAACTCTAGTTCAGTATCTTCAGGATTATTGAAGACGAAGTGGTGTCGGTAAAACTTAGTCAACCTCTCCCGTCCAATTCCGCCCGTCATCTGCCGTATTATCAGCACCTCTATATTTCTCTCGTGTGGATATACAAACGGTTGGAATATGGTTGACATATGGCTGTTGAACCATCGTGCCCATTGTTTTTTCTACATTTCTCTCCGCAAATTCATAGCGAGTGTGCTCTTCCCATATTGCTTCCAAATCGAAATAAGGGCCCCCAATATGCTTCTTGAGAAATGTGAGGTTTCGGGAATGCGATATGGATTCGGACGAGTAATGGAATTTCTCTGGATCTGGGACAGCAAACGTGGCGTATTTTGCTTGAGGATATCGAAATATCTTGTGCGGTCTCTGTTCTTGAGGCTCATCGACGGCTGGACCCCCGAGGTGATGCAGGTATGGAGGAAACGAGTTTTCGCCCTCATTATATCGCAAAGCTTCCTTTCCATATCCCACCACCGCTACAATGCGTGGGCATTGTGGCAGAAACGCGGCCACCTTATTCCACGAGTCTGTATCGAATACTGCATGGAAAACGTCAGCGCGGAGTTCTGTCCTACTGTGCAAATCGGCTTGCCTATCAATCCTACCTTGTCCCCGTCGCAGGTCGGACATTTGCTCAAACCATCAAGGGCAATCTCAATACTTTTCTGGGGACTGCCGGTAGAATCGATGGACGCAAGCTGTATCTCTACAACTGCGAATCCTTCTTCGGCCCATTTCTCAAGCGGTGCGAGATGATCTGGGTTCGAAGTGACGTTGGAGGTTACAGTCGGAATCAAAACGATGAGGCCCGGGCCGTGTCCTAATCGGGACAACGGTGGTTGCAACTCAATCTTCGCACCTAAAGCTATCCTTTTTGCTGACGGCAATGACACCTCGACGTGATTTTCCGAATCTTCCATTTCGAAGTTATGAAAGGAGTCCTGTCGAAACTGGCGAAGAGATTGCTGTTCACGCTCCAATCTCGGTATCTGGGTATGTTGGCGTCTCCCACTTTCGTTTGGTGAACGCGTCAATGACAATCCATCTCTTCATCGTCTTATCGACGGGAGTCCACAAGAGTTCCCATGAAGAGGCGATGATAATAATTTGAACTGGACTTAAGTTTAAGAAGGATGTGACAGGGCTTGCGAACCCTCCCAAAGCCCTCCTACGAGAAAATCTATTTGGAGTCTCCCTATTGAACCTTTTCTGTGGTATTCAATAATCCTACTCTTCATGTATATTCCGCGTTTGTCAGTTGGTGTTACCTACATCTTATTGTATGCACGTTTCGCTTCGATAGGGCTGAAAAGCTGAAATATTGAAAATTGCTTGCAGGTTGTCAGCAGGCTTCTGAGAGGGTGGCCGCCAGCCACATCGATCGTGACTTCCTCATGTTTCAATTCATGGAGCTCAGCCGACGAGTCAGATCATTGTTCCAAACTTTGGCGCATGCTCAAGGCTATGGTATGTTCCAATATCAGCTGAAGAGCGCCGTCCTAAGATTTCCTCAATTTTCATCCTTAAAGTCTGTTATGCCCTCGCACTTTTTCTCTGCCTTCTTCCTACTTCTCTCAAGACTTACCTACATGTGCATTTGTATCTCAATCAAAAACTCATCAAGATCATCGAAATCCGAATCGCCATGTCTCAAGGACTCTCGCGCAAAGCTATCGAGGCAGCAATCCAGAAATACGGACCTGTCATCTACACTCACCCAGAAGATCAATATCTCCCCTGTTCGGTCGAATGGTTCCTCACTCACTGCACGCTCGTCGAAAGTAAAGCGCCAGGGTCCAAGACGGTTCATCCCCTCGAGACACAGCTCCCGACCGGTCCCAAAGAAGGAACAAGATGGTACCTTGATATCGAAGACAGCGTAAAGCCTGGCAATATGGAAAGTGCCAAGGCATATGTGAACGTATTCTGGGATGGGAAATTGCCATATACTGATTTACAGTTTTGGGTATTCTCAGCCTACAATGGTCATGGGACAGCCAAGTTTGACAGCCTTGTCTTCAACAAAGTCGAAAGAACTGGCAATGTGAACCTTGCACCGCTAGGCGAGCATGTTGGAGACGTAAGTTGTCGAGAATCATGGATAGTTGAAGATGGCTAATTGCTACTGACAGTGGGAATATGTGGGTATACGCGTTGACAATACGACCCAGGAACTGATTGCGATCATTCTGTCTGAGCACGGGAAAAACATCGTTTTCGACAAGGCTGCCATCACCAAATCATTCACTTTTCAGGATACTACCCATCCGATCATCTATTCCTCCTTAAACGGGCACGCGAACTTCCCATCCATAGGGCCAAATTACACGGAACACCGCAAAGTCCTCGGGATTCCATTCGGCTTGGAATTCAACCTCCTCAATACTACTGCCGCTGGAGGGCCTTCCATCAATACCTCGCTCAAATACCAACTTGTCAACGCACCATATCTGACCGAGGACAAAGTTGTGAGCCCTGCGTGGGTTGGCTATCCTTATCGATGGGGTCCGGAAGGAACCGCGATTAATATGGATGCTAAGACTTTAGGGGAGATTATCAAGGTTGTTATTGGCGATAAAGATGCGACAAAGCTGATAGATACACCTATCGTCTTGTTGGCAAGTGAGCTACTACACATTTTTGTCAAGGCTGATGTTAACGGTGCCGGCGCACCGATGGGACAAAGTCCCTGGAGAGGCTTGTACTGACAATATGACGTGGTGAAGACTCAGTGTTTATTTAACAATTAGTCTCGGGGTTTCTCTAGTGGGCATCTGATGCTGGATACAACCAGCAGATTGGAAGTGATAATGTCACTGTTTTCTTGAAACCCATCGCAGAGCTCAACGAATGAAACTGAATTTCACGGGATACAAACAATGAGATATGCTCTATCTTTGCCCATCCAATGGAAGGAGACAAGCAGCTATTTATAGCATATTTCTGCATCTTCCTGCATTTTCTTGGCATCAGCTTGGAAGGAGGAAAGACAGGAAACACACAACAAGTAAGTAATTTTAACTTAAGCATTAGCCCGTTCCTTAGAAAATGTACTTGCCCTTGAACAACAACTCCGAAGAGTTTCGGACTGTGACACTCCAACCCGGCAATTTCGAGGACGAAGTAGAATGCCTTCTCAACACTGTTTCGGCGATTGATCAACTATCCAACCGATATGAGGCTCTATCATATGTTTGGCGGTCCCCAGAATCCACTACTGCAATCAAGCTTAATGGAAAAACCCATCAAGTGACGAAAAATCTGGAATCAGCACTGCGACACCTACGCTACATTAAGCATCCAAGAGTGCTTTGGGTTGACGCAATCTCTATAAACCAAGATGACATCGAGGAACGGAACCGAGAAGTAACAAGGATGGGTCAAATATACAGTCAGGCCGCTGGTGTTGACGCATGGCTGGGTGAAAGCTTTGAAAATAGCAATTTAGCTCTGGATGCGTTCGGTGTGTTTCCAACGTCGATGGATGTGCACTGGAGACCGCACGAAAATGAAGCACTGCAAAATCTCGTATGCGATGAGGCAACGATGGATGCTCTCTCTAAACTGTTCAAACGGCCATGGTGGCATCGTATGTGGATTGTTCAGGAAGCCACTCTTGCCAAAAATCTCACCTTCGTCTGTGGCAGCCGTCAGATAACTTGGGATACTTTTTTGGTCCCAGCAAAATGCTATCAGAAACATTTTGGATTCTGCTGCAACGCGTCTGTCAATGTCACCTGGCCCATCGAATCTCTCGGTCATTTCTTCCGTCCTATTGTCGTCATCAGCGGCTCCCGCTCATTACACGAAACTATGGACATTGAACGTTTGATTCCACCCTTCCGTGGTCGCATATGCACTGATCCTTGAGACAAAATATACGGGTTGCTAGGGATTTCC
>NW_007360988.1:653371-744912 GCF_000409485.1 Glarea lozoyensis ATCC 20868
CCCGGATTACGAAAAGCCATTCGAGAAAGTGTATGAGGAGGTTACTGTGTCGTTCATACAACGGTCACGAAGGTTGGCTGTCTTCAGCCAGATTTCACCTGCTAACGGTGCTGTGGCATCCGTAATAGCAACTGATCTTCCTTCCTGGGTACCTCAATGGAACGTTCATTATGGATCAGACCAAACTGCCGCTCTTATGGCACGTTGCAATAACCTAGTATTTTACTCGTCGACCTCGGCTAGTACCGCTTCCATTGTGCTTCTATCACCCGGTGAGCTCCAGCTTCGCGGGAAAGTCTTTGGCACATTTTCTCAACTTAGCTTGCTCCCGAATGAAGCGACTGAAAACTGGCATTGGGTAGACTCTCTGGCTTCTTGGCATCAAGGCCTATGTACATCAGGTTTAATGAGTCAAGAGTACCCCGCGGAGTGTTCGAGGACGTATTGGGATGCTTTTTGGCAAACACTATGTGCTTCGCTCATGGTTAGACAGACGGGTCGCACTTCTGATGATTCTGTTCATAGATTCTGGTATGAAGACTTTTGGGCTCTATATTTTCCAAATCTTGTGGAGTGTCACAATGAGGGCCTCCCAGAAGACAATCCAGAAGTGCAAGTTTCAGGCGCGAACCGAAGAGACTGGAAGTTGTCTATGCTATATGCAATCACGCTGCGTAAATTATTCATCAGTGATGAAGGATGGCTGGGTCTAGCGCCAATGAACTCGGTTCCAGGTGATAGAATTGCACTACTTGAAGGCGGCAGAGTACCTTTTATTCTTCGACCTACGGGAAACGAAAATCAGTTTGAGATGGTTGGTGATGCATATGTGCATGGGATTATGGATGGTGAGGCTTGGGATGAAGGGAAGGATTTGATTGATATTGTTCTGGTGTAGGATGTTGAGCTTTGTGGTTGAGGTTGGAGGTGAGTGGTATATTACTTGATGGGTATAATAACTGACACTTGAAAATAGGATGAGTTCGAGAATATCATCTCGGTGGAAAGAAAATCCCCATTTGCAGAGATATTTAGATCAAAAAGGTCGGTACTTTCAAATATCAAAAACTCAAATATCTACCCCAAGTACCTTACTTCGAGGTGCATGATAAATGTGGCGTTCAAAAGGAAAATCATCTATCTGGTTATGTTGTGACATTATGGTGTATTTCATCGCAAATCACTTGAACCTCTTTAACCTCATAGCAAATAGTATCTCACGCACATATTTGATGATATCCTAGATTATAAAAGCCAATTAACAGTATACATTCAAAATCCCTATCAAGCCAAAGAATTCATACATAGAATACAAATCTCCTTCAGATCATTCCAAATATCCCCCCTCACCACCCAACTATCCTCCAATCGTACCCTCGCCCTCCAAAATCTCCAAAGCTAAATCACCCAAATCAAAAAAAACTCCTAAAGATATATAAAGACATTATCATGAATCATGAATATTTTGTTTCCAAATTCAAGTCAGTGTTACAACTTCAAAACCGAAGTTTTAAATTTTATACACCTCCATAAGAACTGAACGTACTGCGTCAGTTTTTCGTGTACAATCTTATGCATGCAATCGCTAAGTGGTTAAAACGGGGAATAGTATACAAAAGATCCCCCCTCGCAATGGGTAATGCAATACAAGAACTAAGACGCCAAAGTATGCTAATTGAGGGAGGATTTCTTATACAGCAGGCCAACGGGTTCGGAGTCCACCTGCCCAACGGCCGTAGAGCACATCTGTGAGTTGTTTGGTGTGCTCCATGCCAGGAATGGTTTGGCCTGGGAGATTTGAGATCTTCTCGGCTTCGGGCATGAGACTTGTTTGGCGTCGTCGGTGGCTCTTGAGATGGGGGTTGTTTTGAGCCAAGACGAGTTTGGAACCGGGCTTTTGGGGCGAGGCTTGGGGTGTACCATCGCGGCTTGAAGCCTTGGTAGGTGAGAGGATTACGGATAGTTTGGGATCAGATTGGACTTTTTCCATTAGGGCTTTGACGAATTGAAATTCGCCTTCTGGATCAACTTCATTCAATGCACTCCAGGCATCAGCTAAGCGAGAAAGCGCTTCTCTCTTAGCTTGGTTCCCAGTTTGCGCATGAATCTCCTGGAAAGAAGGATCCACCATCTTGTTAAAGATTCTTCGACCGTAGAGAGCGTCCTTGGTCACGGTTTCTGTCATAGGGGGTCTGTTTTCATCTCGCGTCGAACCTGGAGCTGAAACATCAGAGCTGACTTGCGCTGTTGTAGAATTATCAGAGACACGACGGAATAAGCGAACGGTCGATCCGGAATTGCCAAAACTCATATCTGGTTGGAGTGGCTTCTTTTGAGAAGAGCTGACTTGTCGTGTCTTAGTGGGTGTTGCAAGCTTCATGATTGATGGTTGCTTTCGTATCGTGTGTCTTTTTACGGTGCCTGACATAGGTGGAGGGGACGAGTATTCCAAAGGTGCGTCCTTTAGATCAAGTCTCTTGAAAGCTTCTTCGGCTCCGGAATTTAATCCTTGACCGTTGGCGTGGATAACAGAGAGCTTTCTTCTCTTAGTTGTGTTCTTCCTGCTCGCGATCGTAGACGCCTTTACGGTGTCGAAGACCCACTCATCCGAGTCGCTCTTGGGCATCATATTATTCCTGCAAAGTCAATTAGCATATGACATGATTGAATAACAGGTAAGACAAACAAAGTCTCCTCGTAAAACTTGGGATGTGAAGGTCTTGTTCTAACACCATCCCATTCCTGCTTTCTTTCCACCAACTCTTGGAGAGCCTCAACTTTTCCGGCAGATCGAATAAATCTGTGCCTTAACAAGTCCTTCGCACTTGGCCTTCTGTCACAGTCCTTTACCAAGCACTGCGACACAAAGTCCTTGAAATCTTTGCTATACTGGCTACCCTCGAGTTTGGGAGCTGGCGCCTTTGGTATCAGGAATAGGACTTTCATAGGATGGACAGAAGCATTTGGTGGCTCCCCATTGATCATCTCCATAGCCGTGATCCCAAGCGACCATATATCTGCTTTGAAGTCGTAGCCAGCCTGCTGAATAACCTCTGGCGCCATCCAGAAAGGAGTTCCTACGAAAGTGTTCCGTTGTGATTTGATGTTTGTAAGCTGCGCAGCTACTCCGAAATCTGCCAGCTTAACTTTTCCGGTGGTCGAGAGTAGAACATTGGCAGCCTTGATATCTCTGTGTATCTTTCCTTCCTGGTGGAGATATTCGAGTCCAAGGAGAAGCTCCCTACATATAATGGCGATATGCGCTTCGTTAAAACACCCAGGCTTGAGCTAAGAACTATTAGCTTCAGCCACCTTTATTCGAATTTGCCGTTCTTACCAAGTCCAAGCAAGACCCTCCTCCTAAGTATTCCATAACGATCCATAACTTGTGTCCTCGGAGGAAACTGGCTTTGTACTGGGTGACATATGGACTGGCACAAGTGCTGAGAACCGATATCTCTTGTTGGATTTCTTGAATGTCATCCTCGCTGGATTCCAAATCAATCTAGTGAGTATTAGTTTACTGTCATTGAATTGAGGAAGAAGGAGGACAAACATGTTTAATTGCAACAATCTCTCCTGTACTCCGTTCAATTGCCTTATAGACGACTCCAAAACTGCCACTTCCCAGCTCCTCAAGAACCTGGTATTGACCTGCCGCGCCTTCTGATGACATGTTTGCTACTCTTTAGATATACGAGGAAGAGCAAAAACAGCAAGACAGCAAAGAAGGTACAATTTCCAGGAGACTGGGAAGCATAAAGTGCGAAGCTGGGTCTTTTACTACTCGGAACATCCGTTGCCCTCCATCAACACAAGATGAGATCGTGGGCGTGGCACGGCTCGCCGCAGGGACTGTGCTGCCGAGAAGTAAATAAAGGAGCTGAAACCACTATACCAATGCGCTGCAGTGCAGGAATAATGTAAAAGGCCGATTAATTTGACGGAGAAAAGAGCTGGACAAATTCGTGATAAAAAGCTATTCAATGACGGTAGCATATATTTTTTGGAAGGTCGCGGTGGTGGTCTCGTCATGCATATGCGCCTTTCGATGTCGTTTGGTTCTCAGAAATTCGGGGAGCAAACGTTGCCGCTAACCTGGAAGCTCGTTGCCACATAGCAACCAGCTTGTCGTATTTTGATTCCCGGTTGACAAGGGAGCATCGCGACATCATCAATTGCCTGTCGATATTCGCTGTGTTATCTCTGCATTTTGGCTTCACAATTTCGCATTATGCTTTGGAGCTTTTTCTAGTATCATCATGGCGGTACCACAACGTTTTCCATGCTGGTGTCGTGCCATATATTCTTTTGGAGGAGAGGTAAATATGTACAGTGTGCTGGCCTTGCCGTGTTGCTAACGGGTTTGCAGTCAAAACGCGATTTGGGATTCATTGAGGGAGATCTTATAGAATGTTTGAACGCAGGAGATGGATCATGGTGGATGGGACGGTTAAGACGCGACAAGCGCATGATGGGATTATTTCCTTCGAATTTTGTCGAAGTACTAGATGAAAGTTTCCGACCTACAACAAGAACCTCGAGCCCAATGCCAAACCGATCGCCGAGTCCTAATCCATTTAACCCGCCACCACAAAAACAAAAAGCAAAGCATTTCGAAAACCGTTTCAAGCCTATGCAGCACCGGATCCTGCATTGGCCAAAAGAGCAGAATTGCGAAAGCAAGAGAGCATATCAGTATCGCGCGGTCCGTCGCCAAATCCTCATGCCTCGTCAGGAAGAGGGGGGCCAACTCAAGTTCGCGGATACGGGCCCAGAGCTGTTTCTCCAGCACCACCATCGCAGAATAACAGCTACAACTCGCGGTACGGGGGATCTCGAGCACCGTCTCCAGCGCCCCCAGTGCAACATATAAGCTACGACTCAAGGGCTCCCTCTCCAGCTCCACCACCTCATCACAATGGGCATATATCCAGAGCAGCGTCACCAATACCGACACCTCACCACAATGGATATGGGTCTAGGGCCCCTTCTCCTGCGCCGCCCTGGAATCATAATAGTTATGGATCTCGTGCGCCATCTCCAGCACCATCCTTCCAATATAAGGCGTATTCTCGACCACCCTCACCTCCAGAGTTTGACGTCGGATCATCACCTCCTCCGGCACCACCCCCACATCGAACCAACGTCTCCTCTCATACGCATTCTCACAGCCAACATATCGCGGGACACCACACTCCTAGGAGCGCTTCCCCAATTCCACCGTCTCCAGGAGGCACAGGCATGACGCCTTCCCCTCTTCGCTCAGCCATGGACGATGTTATGTCCTCTTTGTATGATATGGGTGTATCGTCGCGACAAACTCAATCGCCTGAACAGCCCCTAGATCCTTGGTCTCCGGAGGCCTTCGATCAAACGTATATCCAAGCCAAGAAAACGAAGGCAGCCCGCCCAAATACGGCAATGGGAATTGGCGGACGTAATGACTATATGGATCAGGAGAGGGGACCAGACATACCTACCCGACAGTCAAGCTACAAGGACGATCAAGCCCCCCCTCAATTGAGCAATTATGTTCGTAGGATGGAGGACCGGTTGAATAAGATGCACACTAGTAGCCCCAGATTACCGGATGATGACGACCCGCCACCCCCAGTACCTTCCAAATCCAAAGGTTATGAAAGACCAGGTTCAGCAGTAGGTGATAGAGAAAATGAACCGAAGTTGCGACACAGAAAATCGGCGTATGAGGTAGGCCGTTCAATGTTAGGTAGGACATTTACTACAAAAACAAACTCCACGGATTCCTCATCAGCTACTCGTTTCACGACCAGTAGTTCAAACACTCAGTCAACAGACAGAAGTCTTATGAGCGGAGCTTCAGCAAGCGGATTCTCGTCCACAAGTGCAGGAAGTTATGCACGGAAGAAGGAAGCTCTTCACGGTCGATCACGAAGCGCCTTTGGTTCAAGGAGGGAAGATTTTGGGACTGGCAATGGGAGCCAGATGGGTTTCGGCGACCGACCTGAGTCACCGTTTACAGGTGTCTCGTACCACAGCAGTCACGCTTCTGGCCCGGCAAGGCCGCAGTCTCAAGCTGGTTGGCAAGGCTCGACAATAGAATCAGGAAGCGGGCTCGGAGGGCTGGTAGCTCCCAAGCCAAAGAAAAGTGGCTTTTTTAAGAAGATGATCGAATCTGCGAAGACTGGTGCAGCGAGTGCTCGGAGTAGCATAGCTGTCGGTGATACATCGAGACCTGGAACATCAAACGGTAAAAGAATGCCAAACGGAATATCTTCTATCAGCGGGGGCCATCGTGACACTCCAAGCAGTGTTAGCGCGGCGAATGATATGGGGCTTGGCGGCGGTGCTGGTGTTGACTGGGTGCAAGTACGGCGGGATGTTAATCGTTCAAACTCACTGAGTCGCATTGAAAGAATAGAGAGGAAGGAGCGCTGTCAGATGATGGATTACCCTGCTATTAGTCCTGTGGAAGAACTTTTTGAGGGCTGCGATGGGGATGAAGGGGCTGACGGCAACCCGGTTGCTGAACCCACCGACTTCCAAGCCGTTAATATGTCACTCGTAGACAAGAACGCTCGATTCATTAACAGTCTACCACCTATGACGAACCCGGTCAGCTTAGCTACTGGATTTGTGTGTCGACCATATCGTAGTGATGTGCAGCGACTGAGGGCCATCTTTACGTGGGTCAGCGAAAAGATCACCTGGGAGGATGAATTTGAGAGTGCTGTCGAGTCCAGAAAAGTCATTCAAAACAAGCGTGGTGGCGCCGAGGAGGTCGCAGTTCTTGTCCTGGAAATGTGCGCAGCGGTCGGAATCCAATGTGAGGTCGTTCGAGGATATCTCAAAGTGCCAGGAGAGGTACCCGAACTAGCCATCATGCCACGAGCAAATCATTTCTGGAATGCAGTCATTATAGATGGGGAGTGGAGAATCATAGACTGCTCTCTTGCGGCACCCTCAAATCCTCGTCGACTCCTCTATTCTAGTACCAGCGGACAACACGCGGAAAGTTGGTGGTTTCTGGCAAGGCCCAGTGAAATTTGCTGGACTCACGTTCCGGAATTTCATCAACAACAGCATCTCTGCCCCCCCATGGCTCATGAAGTATTGCTAGCTCTTCCATGTGCTTGTCCACCGTATTTTAGAAACAATCTACAGATGGTAGAATACGATACCAGTATGGTTAGGGTTGAGGACCTTGAGCTTGTCCACGTCAAATTCACGGTTCCAGCTGATATAGAATGTGTAGCCGAAGTAGAAGCGCGCGCATTCGAACGGGACATGGATGGTGACTTTTTTGAAAGTGGAGATACAATCAAGAAACGAGCTCTTGCACAGGCTGAGTGGGTTGGCGGTGAGAAACGGTATACGGTGAAAGCACTCCTGCCTGGCGATGAAGGTCAAGGAATATTGAAGATCTACGCTGGAAAACGAGGACTCATGCATTCGATCAAGGATATTCCTCATCCTTTGGCATTTGCGTTGCCTATTGTACACACGGGAGAGAATCCAACATACGAATTCTTGACGCGGCATCCCACACCTCATGCCCAGCGGCATGATCTGTATGTCGCGCAGCCGCAGTGTCAACGACTTGCTCTCAACAATACTTTCGTCTTTGCGGTTCGCCAACATCCCTCATCAACAGCGATTGTATCTCCAAATCCTGGTGGAGCCTCGCCAATACCGTTTATTCGACCAACTTCTGCCATGTCGATTACCAACTCTTCTGCTTCTGGCTCTGGGTCGAATCCAAGCACATACGGTAGCAAGAAACCAGCGAAATTGGCGATCCAGGCGCCAGGTGGTAAAGTGTTGCGGCTGATGAGAAAGGATGAGAAGGTGCAAAGTACAAGTCAGGCAATAGAGAAGGGGGATGGAGGGACCTGGGAAACAATTATTAAAGTCGGGGAGCGAGGTGTATGGAGAGGCTTGGTCCTCGCTGATAGAAGTGCGAGATGGTGTGTTTTTGCTGAATGGACCTGTGTTTGAGTCTCTAAGTCGGAGCTTTATTGGCGTTTCCAATGGTGGATCTTTAATAGGAGGCTCAACGGGCAAAGGGGAAATAAAAATGGAGGATGGTGCATATTTTGGAGTTGATCAAGGAGATCTTGTTTGCAAATGGATGGAAACGGCCTCTTGTATAGTACTTGCATCTACAAGGAGTTTCTGTGGTATGTCTGCATGGCGACATGGTAGGGTAATCTAGCATCGGTGCTTTTTGCTGCAATTGAAAGTTTTACTCAACTGTTCGATTGGTTATTCCTGCAAATAATATGGGTGTGAAGCGGGATCACAGCAGGACACCTGCTCCCCTAGCTTCAAATACTAATGTATTTTGTTTACCCTTGAGCAAACCCCAGTAAAGTACCTCAAGAATGAACTTATTAAAAAAAAGAAGGATATCCTCAGCTAGTCATTGTTGAAAAAAGTCCCGAGTACCGAAACTTCGAGAAAACTCCCTGTGGTATGTTTGGTTTTTATGAAGTCAAATAACATTGCGATTGTGTAAAGGTCGTCTTCTACTTCCTTGACGACACTAATGTGGTATGGCGTAGAAGCTTGCGTGGCATACGTATGATAACGAGGCCGTGAGACGCTAGAGTCGAAGATGACTTGGGAGGTTGTCACTCCCTCATCCCTCAGTCATTTCACGGAGGCGAATGAATCATATCTTTCGAATCTTCATAACAAATGTAGATTACATGATTGATATCAGAATATTAAGACAACTCTTCATTCTACAAACGCTACCTCTGACTATAATATGCAGCTGATGTTTGCCCTATAGAAATCACTCAGCCAATCAAAAGCGGCCAAAACCTGAAACGCGAACTCTATTTTAACCTTTGACCGGGATTGCGCGGCGCGGTAGATTTCCCCGTGCTGCCGTCGTCCCGACAAAGAATCATTGTACATTTTTCTCTTGGAAGTCACGTATCGTCACATTACTATCGCATTGCTATAATCGCTCAATCAAGACATTCCTGTTGTATCGTTCAAACAAACCATTGTATCCGGAGATGTTGCCTCAGGCGTGACGCCACGTGTCTGACCCCCTTTTCCTTCACCATGGCGACGCCCATGCAAGATGTTGAGGAGGTGAAGCCGTATGAAGAGGAAGGACTGATTCCAGAAGTTGAGAGACAGATGGAAGGGTTCGATGAGAGCGAAGATGAGGATGATGAGTTGGAGTTTGAGACGGTGGGGAGGGATGACCAGGGACGGAGTCTGAGGCGGAGGAGGAAGAAGAGTGTTAAGGGGAGGGCGTGGATTGTACTTGCTACGTTGGCGACGGTGACGGCGAGGGGGTTGTTTAGAGGGAGTTTTCGTAAGTGCAATTTGTCCTGTTGTGAGGGTTTTGACTGACAATGTGTAGCTTATCGTAAGTGGCCGCTCAAGAAGACCAAATGGTTATGTGAGAAGCCTACTGAATTAACGTGATGCAGCACTTTATTTCTTGTTATTACTTCAGATTTCGGCATATATTACTGTGGTTGTGGCTGTATTGGCCATTACCATCATAAATTGGAGGGATCCAAAACGGAGATCCGATGAGAGTTACTCGCTGGGTGAGCGCGTAATAATTGGGACGCGTGTGTTAATATCTGCATGCTTTACGGCCGTGGCAATGCTTTTTTCGGTGGAGGCGTTGAAGTTGTATAATAACTTGTCTATTTTGGCGATGTTGCCGGTGAGTAACTCGAACACATTGGATTCGAAATTCTATATATTGTTGAAGATGCTGACTATACCAGGTTTTAACATTCGTCAGCGACAGCATAATTTTTCGGATTCTCCATATCTTCAGGATTTCGAGGAGAGAAAACGTCGTTCTCGAGTGGTGGTCAATTTGGATCATCTTCTTGGTACCGGCGTGTCTCGCCCTTGCGGTATACACAGATTATCGACTTGACGTTGATGGGCTGTCACATGCTATTATATCATGCCTATTTTACACTCTCGCAAAATCTGTTATGCGGATTGGACCAAGTTTGGAGAAGAGATCACCAAGCTGGGATTCGCCACTTTATCTCTACTTAATAGCCGGTATTCCTCTAGTAATAATTACATGGAGAGCAGCAGTCTTCTATGAAAACTTGGTTGCTGCTAACCATGCTCTCGGATCATGGTCGATATTCAGATGGATCTGGAATATGGCTCCTGGGGTGGTTCTTCAACTTCTTTTCAATCATTCCCTTATTTCAGCATATCCTTATTCTTCCAAGGAAAGAGCCTGTGGTGCTCTGGAAGATCCTAGCCCCGAAGGCAAAACTGCTGTAAGAGCTACTTTACATACGACCTTCTGGATCACCATTTTTGGAGCGCTCGGGTACGAACACAGTCTGGTCGATTGGTTCCAGACTCTTTCGTTCGTCCTCATCTATATTGCAAGCGTGGGTCCCAGTCACATCGGATACTATCCTCCAAGATTCTTCAATTTCCTCACTAGAATGATACGACGAAAACCCTTGCCTGTCACTCCCGAACCTTGGCAGTTCCCGGCTATACTTTTTGGGACTACAGTCATGTTTGCTGTTCTTATGAGCTGCAATGTCATGTTTTGGATCGATACTGCATCTTTCGACCGTGATGCGAAGACCTGGCTTGGTCCAAGAAAAGCTAATCTTGACCTCCAATACAGTCCACCCAAAGTCCGCTCAATGGAAATCGTCATCGCTCACGCCGCAGGTGATTCTCTTGAATCCGTTCAGAATCTAATCAGCGCATACACTTCCATCCCTCACATCGCAGGCTTCGGACCAAATGTCATCGTCTACACCAAAGATCCAAACCTCAAGAAAGCAGATGACATCCGAGGCGACAAATTCGCAGGTACAGTATCCCTCCAAACCCTGGCCAACTCAGGCGGCCCAACAGCCTCATTCCTCCACCACATCCTCCTTTCCTGGGAAACCTTCTCCCAACAAACCCTCTTCCTAACCACCGAACCCACTCCCATCGACCCCCGCCTCCCCATCCAACGCATGAAAGAACTCTTCATCCCCGGCACCTTCCCCATCGCCGACGCCGCCGAGAAAACCGCCTTTCTAAACCTCGGGCCCTCAACCGTCTGCCACTGCGGCTCCTGCACCGACGAAACAGGCTGGGAAGACTCATTCCGTCTCATCCCCTCTATGTGGGGAGCCGCCCGCCCTGGAACCGAGAAATGCGATTCCGTCCTCCTCACCCGCGGCAACAAGTTCGTCGCCTCTGCTGCCCGAATCCGCGGCATCCAACGTGACGTGTACCAACTCCTCTACGACGCCCTCGTCAAACCAGATATCGAAAACTCCTGGGCGCATGAAAAACGCAAACTCCCATCTCCTCTACCCTATGAACCACTTATCGGACGCTGGGCCCACGGCGGCAAAGCCGATGTCGTGCTTACTGCTAATGGGACTGTGGAAACTAGACAGGACACAGCGAGTCTGCCAGGGATATATGGGATTGGTGATACGTTGGAACGACCATGGTTGGGGTTTACGGTAGAGAGGCTCTGGGGGATACTCTTGCAGTGCAGTCGCCCGGAAATCGCGTGGAGGTGTCCGAGTTTGGAGAAGGGCTGGCGGATTGGATTTGAGAAGGAGGATTGTGAGTGTATTGATTAAATGGGATGTGTAAATGAGATGGTGGAGTTTCAGAGCTTAGGTAGAATTGGATTGATGAAAGGGTTTGCGGGAGATAGATGAAGTGATCAAGGGGCGTGTGTATACGGGCTGATCCGAGGTATATAGATCACCAGCTCCCACAGCGGGTAGATTAGTAGATGAGATGAGCGTGCATTCATGGTGGTTCTCGGCGTTTTCGTTTGTTGATGTAGATAGATTCTCGAAATGTATGATATCAAGCGTTACCTTCTTGGTCGTGGTTGATATTCCGTGGAATCCACTGAAAACGGACGTCTCAGTAAACACTCCGTACATTACATATCTTCGAAGCCTTGAAACCTTCTCCCACTTAGGACCCAATCCCCACCCTTTCTGATCCCTTCGCGATAATCTCACACCCAGACTGATTCCACGAAACTCCTTTTCTTTCCAGCCTAGACATCCGAAAATACGTCTTACATCTTACATCTCAAAATTTCAAGTCCCGTCTCCCCATCTATCCCTGCCAACGCACGCGCCACAAACGCATATCCCATTCTAAAGCATCGGGAATAACATACGAGAACCATAAACAAAGCCAGAAACATATTATACAGTCTCTTACATGTGACGTCAACCTCTATCCTATACATGTAGCTGAAAAGGTTTCTACCGCTATTGTTGAGCTGTAATCAAGCACGTCAGCCGCCAACAGTACTCAAAACATATTTATGTCATCGTTTGACTTATCATAGCAATGTTATCAGACAGACCTGAGCAGAAAATTTCATATAGACCACGTCAACGAACGACATTGAAAAAATTACTTCTTTGATTATTCTATATAACCATTTCAAAAGCCATATAATGCCATTATTTTAATCGTGATCCACAGCAGTCAATATCTTTTCGACGGCACGCCGGATCTCTACAAGACACACGATATAAAAACTATGTAGCCGGTCTATTTTCGACCACACCCTCGCCGCTCTCAGCATCTGATGTCTTTTTCTCGTCCTGAATACCATAATCTGTCTCTAGCGTATTTCTTAATGGTAGACCCTTCTCGATGCCAACGAGGAAGAAGCCAAATATGCTGATTCCTAAGCCTAGCCACCAGATAACTTTCAAGCTTTTGGAGTAGACGTCGACGACTTGGCTCCAAACTATTGGGTCGACGGAGTTTCGGAGATGGTGTGCCTCGCTTGCGAATGAATATGCTTGGCCGTCCTTCAGCATGTCTTGGAGAGTGGTTGAGGGTATGAGGTGGAGATTCTTGTTGAAAGTGTTGGTGAAGATCAGTGAAGGAATCGTGACTCCCCAGATATATCCGAATGTACGAATGAAACTGTAGGCGGCAGATGATGATGCGACGTCGGATTCTGGTAAGCCGGCCATGATGGCAGGGAGTAGAACGGAAAGGATGAGACCGGATCCAGCGCTATTGATTAGTTGATAGAAAACCCAGGCGACTTTTGGTGTACTGCCATTTAGTAAAGTGAAAAGTCCAAAACCGATGGCAGATAGTGTGAAAGCACTGGCATGAAGTGGACGGTATGAGCCTGTTTTGGCGAGAACAATACCCGCGACAGTAGCGAATACAAGTGTACCCATTGCAAAAGGAAGAAAGTATACCCCGGATGTGAATACTGTGGTACTTTTGACTGCTTGAAAGTAGACTGGGAGGAAGTATGAGGCTGCTTGAACGAGAACCGAGGAGAGGAATGTCAGGGCGTAGGCTACCGCTGAGGTGCGATTAGAGAATAATCGAGCAGGTACACTATTCGCAAAGTTAGGACTATTTTTTGAGGCAAATTGGAATTCAACTATATCACGTACCTCGGGTTTTCAGTAAACGCTTGCTGAATGTGGAACACAATCCATCCCACACCACCCAATACAAGAGGAAGGATAATTTTCCATGAAGACCACGGATGTTCCACACCACCCATAATCAAACCTAGTAAGATGGCAATCATGCTGGGAATGAATATAAGGTTTCCGAGAACGTCCAATTTTTTTAATTTCGTCATGAGATTGTTCTGGTGTGCGTCGCGAGTACTCGCGCCGTCCTTCACTCTCATGAAGAACAAGATAGCAACCAGTGCCAACCCACAAATTGCTAGTAACACGATTAGTACAAGCATCCGGAGTTTGGTCCATGGATTACATACGAATGTTCAAGTAAAAAATCCAGCGCCAATTGGATTGTGCCAATGCGCCACCAAGAACAGGCCCCAGTGCGGCGGCAACGCCCGACCAGGAGAACATCAAGCCCAAATATTTCCCACGTTCTCTCAATGGCACCAAATCGCAGCAGACAATATCCAGGAGCACATATATCCCACCCGCACCCACACCCTGAATCGATCTGCCTGCTATAAGCATGGCGGGGTTGATGGCGCCTCCCCCGATCCCACTGCCAATCAAGAAAAATGCCACTGAGACGATGATGGGTTTTCTTCGCCCAAATAGATTTGCGAGTTGGCCGAAAAGTGGTTGAGGAACGGAAGACGCCAGGACGAAGGAATTGGCTATCCAGATGTATTGTTTGGACCCCCCGATCTCGGCTGTAATAGTGGGCAGGGCAGTGGTAATAATGGCGACATCGAGGGCAGAAATGAAGGCAAGTAAACAGAGAGCGACAAATGTTCCCCAAAATCGAAAGGTTTTGGGTGCTGCTGGTGGTGGTGCTTTTGATTCCGTCGATGGTGTTGTTTCCTGATCCTGTCCATCTTCTACTGCTGTGGCACCTGGAACCGTCTTCTCGGTCTGGTCAGCCATCTTTGGCGTTCAGATGCGTCGAGGAGAACGAAAGGGAGGAACTTCGAGATGTGCTCGAAAACGAAGTGGTGAGTAGGACAAACGACGAAGCCTCGACCAGCGGGTCTCTTCAGGCGAAAACGCGTTGTGACTGTGACTCCGGTTACCAAAGGTGAAGGTACGAAGTAGGTTGGTTGGCACAAAGTACTCGAGTACCTTGACGTGTTGTGCTACATCTGCGTACGAGTCCAAGTACCGACCATTTCGAAAGATGAGAGGAAGGTGCGTCTGTACTTTCTCATGAGCATCTCAAACAGCGCGCCCGCGCCAAAACTGACGGGGATGAGATTTGCCGGCTCGACTTTGGTTATCTGATTCTAAACTCCTTGCAGGTGCGTTGAGTGAATCCATCTGCAAAATGGCTGGACTCCAATGGCAAAGATGGTCACATATGAAGGTTACATGGGGTTAACAAGGGTGAAGACTTCCCCCTTGTCCTACCCTCCTCTTTGATCTGCCTCCTTCGGGATAGGTGACGGGGGATGATCGGGTATATGCATGGACTCCAGTTATGGCGGCAAGGGTGTGATAGTAGGATTCCTAAGTGATAATCACGTGTTGGCATTTGCGCTAGTGACTGAAGCATGTTGAGATGCGAAGATGTCTGAAGTATTATTTGATGGTTTATTTACGAGTTCTGGTTCAAAGATGTGCAGATAGACCAAACAGACGGCGCTTCTCGTAGACTGTTTATCGTCCAGTTAAACGAGCCGCTGACTCATCAACCTCGGCTCGACGTCCAAAAATGGTCGGTTTTCAAAACACCAACAGCATAACCAACAACTCTAATGTGACAACACCCACATTTCTACATCTCCAGAATTACAAGCCTCCTAGCATCAGGTTTCACGCAACATGGATATCTAATTCTAAAGGACAAATCAAAACCCACCAATCACCCAATTTCATCCATTTTCAATTCCCAACAGTGCCAACCCGCCGACGTACACGAATCGTGCCCTTGTTCAGTGGCAGCTTCAAGGAAATGATGTTCATATGTTGCGGTCGGACTTTGAGGTACTCGATATCATAGTTCAGCAACATGTGTGCCATGAAGATTTTCATCTCGTTCAGAGCAAAGAATCGACCGGGACACGCGTACTTTCCGAAACCGAACCCCAGGAAAGCATCGTCGAGTGTTACAGAAGACTTGACTTTCTTAGGATCGCCGTTGGCTTCGGAAATCCTTGCTGCCTCCATATCTTCCTTCGAGGTAAAGGAGTCGAAAATATTTCTTACCGCACCTGGCTGAGCAAATCGGAACGCGTTGAATTTACGAGCATCGGGGTAGATGTCTTCATCGTAATGCACAGGCTCCATTGGCACTGCCAACACTGTACCTGGTGGAACTGTGATATCAGTGTTTTCAAGTTTGATTCCCTCTGGATGAACAACTGTTCTGGGTAATCCGATAGTTCCAAAGGGGGAAAGTCTCATCGATTCTCGGATCGTGGAGTCAACAAGAGTCAATTTTCTTACTGCGTCTCGCGTCCATGAGCCTCCTGCCTCCGCTAATACCGTCGCGCACTGCTCTCTAAGAGCTTCAACAAATCCTAGCGATGGGTCTTGGCTGAAGAGATCGAGGATCACATTCTGAACCGTAAATGATGTCGAATGTAGGGAGATATCATTCACGAGAAGAAGTCGATGTGCGACACGCTTTGGATCCAGTTGAGCAGGGTTTCCAGTCAAATAACACTCATCGATGATCCATTGCAGCGCATCTTTCTAAAAGTCAATCAGCTAGCGCCGCGAAATACATTTCATCGCCGACGAGAAGTACTTACTGGAGGCGTCCAGTTGTAGCTTGGGTTTTCTCTCAACTTTGCAGTTTCCGCCAATCTCTCCTTTACAAAAGGTAAACAAGTTTTCAATGTCTTTTCAAAGAGAAACCAAGTGGTCCATCCGACCAGAGTTCCAGAAACTGGCTTTAATATCTTTGGTGTGGAGTTGATGATGATCGCGCCGGCGAAGATGCTCATTGCGTGGTCGCGGAGATCCTTCAAGAATTTGTCATTACGACCTGGATGCAAGTCAGTACACGTTCCGACAGGTGCAGCCTTTTCGACATACAGAGAGGGGCACCGCAGAAGGCGCCGTTTGCGGCACCAGCGATAAGTTTCAAAGCAGAATCCCAAATTCGAATTGGTTTCCACTCGTTTGTGTCGGTACCCCAGAATCGCTCAAATCCCCAGGACAATTCCTCAGCAATCATAGGTGTCAGAACCTCCAGATTGCGAGTGAGTTGGTTTCGGATGACCTTGATCTGGAAATTATTTACACCTACTTCGTCATCCCAAATGGTCCATTTCACTTGGAGCGTGTCATTTTGAGTATTGTGTACATCGAGAACACTTTCTGGGAGGTCGTAAATTTTCTTGATTTGTCGAGGTGGGATCACTACCAGTGGTCCACGATCAATGCTTGGGATTACAAACGGAATGTTGTTTTTTGAGAACTATGGATCGTCAGTTCATTGTACAATCCGAAGCTCTATCGTAAGGGCGTACCTTGTTATATCCGTCAAACGCCCAACCTTGAGTCGCCCAGAGGGACCGGACGGTGGATTGTAACCAGGTAAACCATTCTGGTCGAAGGCCAACAACAGCTACAGCGGCAAAGAAGCCAGTTTCATCGCTCTGGTAATAATCCTTGAGGGAGAAGGCGAGGATAACAATGGCCACACATCCAAGCACTTGGAGCAGCGACAATGGTGATTCCATCTTGAAGCGTCGGCAGTCGATCAAGGATTTTTGTCGTTGTACGAGACCGGACGCCGCTGTGGGGAACAGCGGTAAGTGAAGTGAACACAATCACCTCTGGCTGAAACTCCGTTTGGATTTCAGTCGGATTCTAAACTGCCGCAATTCATAAGTTGAGATTTGTCCTCATTTTCCGTTCACGCCACGCTGAATGCAGCTCAGATTCGAGATAATCGATAACGGTTTTTCCGTACCTCTTTCTGCAGGTACAACGGCAAGGTACCTATTCTCAATTGGCCTTATTCAAACTAGCTGACACTAGAGCACACCGGTCACACAAATTGCCGAGACGACCGTCAACGTGACACTTTCTGGTGTTCCGGTGAAAGGTATTCTAGACCAAAAGATCGGATGAACCGAACGAGGCCTTGTGGATATTACTTCGTATATCGAACAAATGATTTCTTAGTATTTTGATAAGAGATTCTTCGGACGTGGTCTCCTCACTTAGACGAATGTTTCCGAAAAGGAATGGATATGCAGTGTGCTTGAGTACGGAGGGTGGTGGGACAGATTATGAGAGAACAGAATATTCCGGCCCCTCGTCAAATACTACATCCAGCATCTGCATTTATCACAGAGTCGAGCTTTCAAATCCACGCTACTAGGGTACTCCTAGTTGATTTTGTACTCCACAGCTTACAAGCGACCAGGCTTGTCGTGGACTGGGTGCAATCCGGATGAAGAGCAATTGAGCACCAGGTTCGAAACCAGTGCTCACGAAAGTTTGGTCTTTTCATAGTTGGGAATCGCCACTGTTACCCAACACCATCAGATTGGTACGAAATAAAACTACAAAGGCTACATGCTATCGGCGAGTATGTTTTTTTTGGCGGCTTCTAGGCATATCTGTTGCTCACCAAAGATGGGGTTCTTCGCGGTCCAGGGCTGCGTGCTGCCCACGGCCCACAATACGGCCCCGAGTCCCATGCTGACCAGGATTTCACCGGACTGTCACGGTAGACGGGCATCTTCACTATTGAATTGTCCTTTGTGGTGCTCAACTCTACTCTGTGAATACTTAAAGACGTTTCTTACTCTAGTAACCAGAATTTGGGAATTTGAAGAAGCATTTTACAACCACAGAGAAACCCCGTTCTTCCTTTGCGTTTCAGAAAACCATGCACAAATGCTACGCCGCACAGCACACATGGAGGGGCCAAAAAAGAGCTATCGAAGGTTGCAGCGATAGGATATAGTATATCCATCGCTAAGTAGCAGGCGTGTTGACCGCCACCGGTCTTTCGGGATGTTCTGTAGGGTAGTATTGACAACGTGTTGCGGAGCTACAGATAATCAGATGACCATGTGTAGGGGCTAGTGACCTGTCGACGAGGTAACATTTGGAAACCCGTCGGTCAAGCAATGCAGGAGGAGGCACGCACGTCTTCGACTTGGGACTCTCTCAAGTCACCCACGAATACTTTCTTTGCACAATCCTTATCTAGCCGCGACGTTATTGACACTGCGGTACAAATACTGTAAACCTTCGCTTCGCAAACCTCAAAAGGTTGAAGCGGGGCAAAAACAGCTTAAATGCGAGTGCCGAGTATAAAAAATATTGTGGCTGCAATAACAAATGGCTTTTTTTAAGGTTAACCCTAAGTCAGCCAGCTGGCCGTCGAGTTTCCACAAAGTCCTTGACTCGTCGGCGGGATGAATCATTTGAGTACAAGAGCCGAGAAACTGAGGTTCATTCCTCGAGATAACTCTACGATGATATTGCCCGCTGATGCTTATCCCGCAAAGAGGGGCAATCCGCGGAAGCTCACCTCAGACGGAAGTCGCAATCAATTCTCCAGAAACGGTCTGAACAAGGAATATCCATACGATACTGAGTTATTGTTTTAGATGTCGACATCGCAGATCTGATGTTCCGCCCGAGCTTCAGTACAGAACACGCCAGAAAAGATGTTATCTGACTGAGCAGAACCGTATCCCGCCTCTGACAACCCCCACATTCCGATTTGCGCGCTGGGGATAATCCATATTTGATTGGAAGAGCTCGGAGTTGAAATGTTCGTGATTAGAATTTTCTTTACTGAAGCCTCAGTCGATGATAGGAGGACATTTGTGTTTCCGAAAACGAGCGACATGTAGAATTTACTGAACCGGGCCTATGGAATCAATAAGAGCCTCACTGCAAACATCAAACCTTTAGATGTCCGATTAAGCAGATGTTGTGCTGATTCTTTTCAACAAACCTCCGAATCTGAAAGGAAAACAATCTTCTAGTGGAACCTCCACCTATCGGCACTTTTCATTCACGATTCGCTCTCGAACCTTGAGAACTGCAACACCGTGGCGCGATATGGTACGGAACAATCGACCGACAGACTCCAGTCGATTTGCGAAGTACGGCGGTACAAGCGATGCGGTGAGCGTTTTCGTCCCAAGCTAAAGGCTTTTGTTGCGTTCCTCGCTCCGCACATACCGTACGAAAGGTACGTCCCTTCCCTTCTCTCCTAAACTTACCTTCTTTGGCGGGCCTCCTACAATTCGGGTGAAATAGTTTGGGGACTCTCCGAGATGCGGATGTACTTCTCAAGCATGTCTGCAAGCGTTCTCTGGAACGAGCGATACGCAGCCATGGCCGTGGAAACACCTCCTTCCAAACTACATCTGCACGCTCGTGGGAAACGTGAAATGATTGGATGTTGTCGTTGCGATCATCAGGCAAACGGGTGATTGGGGTCTGGATATATTAGAGCGGGCCTTGATCTTGGTACCTTCCTGTTGTCCAACCCCATGGTCTCAAATGACAGGCCCCCTCGTCCCGTAAAACCGTTACAGGGACCCTTTAAGCGAGGCACAAAAGGGGGAGTACCTCCGAACACGCACCAACACGACGGGGCGTCCCGGCGCTAAAGACTAACACGCCCCCAAACGTGCGCAAGTACCTCGATGTACCACCCTTGTTTTCCCACTTCAACGCTGCGCTTTCAAGGAAGAATACGGCCCTGGTCGCAGCTGTTGTCGATTCCTTCAGCGTTCTGGGCACAAAGAGGTACTTGCGAACATTTGCCAACATCACACCAGCAGCCGTGCTTTGCCACCTGCGTTTGCGAGAAGCGAAATCCCAGGATTTTGGCCAGCTCGTACCCGCATCTCATCTGATCTTGATAGTCGAGTCTCGCTATGTCAAAGTGATGTGGACCAGCTCCGTGCGTCTTGAGGTATGTACAGTATGAATACACGACGAAAGCCCTATGATTCCACTCCATAGAGTATGCCATTCAGACTCCAAGAGGTTTTCGCTCTGGAAAAACCGAAGAATGCCAGGATGAGCTATGTCGCACTTGGTGGTATTGGAGGCTCAAATGAGGGCGCTCTCGAGTATGTGAGAACGTCTGATGGTAGTTCCATGTTCACAGTTTTGCAAGTGTCACAATTTGAGATCAACGATGAACAATGTCGCACTTGTGTCAAAGATCATGCTATTTTGATAAAGCTACGTTACATACAGGTCTAAGGAGATATACCGTGTCCACCGAGGGACAAAACTCCTAAAAAATTGGTATCGCATAGTACAAGTGTCAATCCCGCCAAGGGAGACCCGTTTCCTTAGGGAATATCTAAAAATATTCCCTTACAATGCATTCCCAAACCCCAGTTCCAATTCCAGATGCCAGCCATGCCATGTTTCTATTCTTTAATTACGGTAACTTTTTATTTCTTCAAGTGGAACTTCAGTTGATGCAGATTTCATTCCAGATTTCATTGAGTTCGCATCTCCAAGCACGACGTACTGCGAAGAAGAGGAGTCGTTGATGTGATCACCACTTCCGCCCGCTGGGTTTGAGGCAAATGTGGATCGTTTCGTTGATTTGGTTGTTCTGCTTCTGCTGCCCGACATGGAAGAGAATGCTGTCTTGATGCGCGAGTAGATTGTGAGCTTGACGATCGATTGAGACCAGAATGAATAGGTACTTGGAATACATCCGACGATGATTGCAATGCTTGCTTCGATAACACTGTAGTGATCGTTAGCTTCCACTCGTGTTTTGCTTCTCGCGCATTTACTTACGTGCAAACCATTGCGGAAGTAAGATCATTGGAAGTTCCTTTGAATGAACCCCATTTGTAGTAAAGCGACACAGCACTAGCTACAATCGCGAAGACACCAGTCAGGAAGACTATGAAAAGACCAATCTTCTTCGGCCCCGCCATCTGGAGCTTCAAAATGACCGGGATCGGTAGCACCAAGATGATCAAATCTGCGACCACAGAAGTCGTCCCTAGAGTGACTCCGATCTTGGTGCTTGTAGTCGTGCAGTTTAGGATGAAGGGAATATCAAGCACTTTGTTTCCTGGACTGCAAGCTACGCCTGTGTACACCATTCCAACGAAGAAAATGATGAATGTTACAGCCAAGGTAATGTACGAGGATACTTTGAGCCAATTTTTGACACCGAAAAGTCGGATGTAGAGAAGAAGAATTGGGGCTTTGGATGACCAGATTGCGAAGCCAGAAATGAAGTCAATCGCAGTTGCTAACTATAATACAGATTAGCTTGATGAGCTGGGAATCTTCAAATTGTGGTAAGCACTCACCTCTGCCATATATTTCAGACTAGATGTTGGATCAAATAGTGCTTTCATCGATATATATGCGAGCGCATAAGTACCAGCCAACAACAACGTTGCGACCACTGGAACGGCTATCACACATTGTCAATATTACTACCACAGACTGGAAATTGAGAACGTACCATCGTCGATAAGCAGTCTCTTAGTTTGAATATTCGCGATCAAACGCATGGCCACGAATACCGCGGTGACAACCACCAAAGCGGTTCCCACACCCAAGAAAGCATCCACAGACATCCCCGCTGGGGCGCCACCAGCTGGAGAAGCCATGATTGAAAGAGGACACCTGCAAAAACGAAGCGATACGCTTCCAAAGCCTCAATCTTCTGGCGAAGAAAATAGAATGGCGGAGAGATCAGCTTGATAAGAAAATGATCAAGAATCATGCTCCACGCCGAAATAAAATGAGGTTTCAACTCAACTGATAAACATCAATAACAAAGTTTCCTGTGCCTCTACGCTTAGTAAGGAGGTGCAAGGCCACGAATCCTTCAGCCCAGTGTGTTAGAGAATAGGGAATCCCAAGAACGTGTGTGTACTACCCAAGGTGTACTGGAAATCCACCCACACCTAATCTTGCATGAAGATCACAAGGAAGTGCGACCTTCCTTCATCTATTTCCCAGTTACTGAAAGGTCCTTAGAATCAGATAAGATTACTCAGTACCGATAGAAGCGACATGTCAATAATACGTCGCATATATGCAGGACAATCTTGTCCCTCAGGTGCAAGCGATGGATCGAGGCGGTGCGAATGAACGTTACCCAAGACTCCCAGTTGTGTTTGCATGTGCTGGGAGAATCTAAAAATCGTAAGTTACCGAATCAAGCAATGCTCGCTGGTGTGACGGACTTCCTTTGGTGCTTGTACGCTGAACTTATTTTAGACTTGTCAATTATGGCTGAGCCTTGAGGGTGTTACCTTTCCTTAGCAGCTCCCCACTATTGTACATTGTACACATGTACAAAGTTACTGGTGTCTACCACCTGTAGGTTCCTGCAACGACAGGAATAAGTGATAGACAGTCCTTCGTTTCTAAGCGAGGCCTTTGCAGTTCCAAGTATTCAAAGCAGATGTAGCTCCGAGCCAGCGCCACCCCCGGTCGCACAACGTTCTGCAACAGGGATCGCATCGAAGAAAAGGTTATCACAGAATACGACATGGGGTCCCTTCCCCTCCCTGCAGGTTGCATGGGTTGTACAAGGAAGCCTTTCTTGGTTTCGGTGATCCTAGAACTGTCAGAACGAAGCGAGAAACAAGAACGAGACCGGCTCTCGCGCCTGCAAGACAACAATTCAGCATGCACGTCAACCCTCCTCCCGTAGAGTTTCCCTTCCAGAAGAGCGCCTCGGCCGGCCTCACCTGTCATGAAGTGGGATGATGGAAATCGCATTCGCCGGTACTTGGCTCACAAATGCGCCGTTGAACAGTCCATCACAAACCAGCTACGTGGTTCAAAAACGTGGAACTTGCGAGATAACACTGCTCAGAAATTTTTATGGTAAACACTATGTAATGACTAGCACGAAACGTCTTTACTAGGCCTTTAGACCATTCGATGGAACTTGCCGAGGCCAGGTCCACGATCGGGGAACCTTGATGACTGATGGAATCTGAACCGAAGCTTTTCTGGATTTCTTCGCCCGGCAATATAAGCTGCATTACCCACAGTGACTTTTTTACTTCTGCGACGCACGGGACACGCTGGTTAATTGTTGATCATTACCGTCGCCATGGAATATCTTAATCAGACATCGGTGCAGGAACTCGGGCATCAGGCTACTGTTATTGCTATCAAAGATGGCGATCTGCTTGCTCCGGTTGCGAATTTTATGAAAGTTAGGACCGTTACTTGGATTGCTGCTGCTATTCCGTTGGTGCTTTTGATATACAGGTTGTTGATTGACCGCAAGCTGGTAAGTTGATACAAATCATATCGATTTATGGAATTGAAAATTAGCTAATTTAACAAAGCAATCCAACTTTCTTGTTAGAAGATATCACGCATGGAGGTACCTGTTCAGTGGTCCTCAGATCATCCAAGATGCATTCAACAAGGTAATTTCATCACCTGATATACAAAATCTATCAATCAAAGCAACCTTCTAACATCATCTCAGGCTGGTGGAAAACCGTTCGAGGTTCTCGCTCCCGACAACCGCTATGTCTTTGTTTCCTCGTTGAAACATATCAAGGAGCTTGACAGCGCTCCGGATACCGTTCTCTCTCTCCAAGCAGCATCAAAACAAATGTTACAGCCAGTGTACACCATGACGGGTTTCAACTGGTTCGACAGACGTGGTACAGAGGGAGTTGGATTTGTACGAGCTCTTCGTACCATGCTTACGGCGAATCTTCCGCAGATCCTCCCGGATCTCAGCACGATTATCAGAACTAGATTTGAGGAGATTCATGAAACGCATCCTACGGTAGATGGTACGAGATGGCTTCCAGAAGTATGAGTTTTTGGCTGACGAATTATTTTAGGTGAGAAGCAGTCGGAGGTGTATCACATGATTGTACAGCTGGTAGTCTTGTCCAACGCCGTGTCATTTTTCGGAAAAGATCTCGGTAAGATTTCATCTGAACTCTCCACGTTTGCAACGTTTCCTGACAATCTGCCAGCCAAAAACGAGCAATTCATGGTCTCAGCACTCGCGTACATCGAACACACTCTGATATGCGCCGAGGTCGTACGCTTGGTTCCAAAATGGCTAGCACCGTAAGCACACCAGCACACACCGCTACACACGGAATTCCCAACTAACAATAGCTCGCTAGCATTATTGGTGGTATTATTGCCAAGAGACTTCACGCACACGAGATTATCTTCAACACGCTACTTCCTGTCGCACAGCAGCGGATCGATGAGAAAGCACTTGCAGACTTGGGTCAACAAGTGCCAAAACATGCATGTGCCCTTCTGTAACCCACACTAAATGTGTTACTAATTGGTGGAATAGGCGGATTGTATTCAATGGATTATGGAGACGTCTCCGAGAGCTAATCCGTGGAATGCGAAGCGGATTGTTCATGAGTTGATGGCGATTTGGTTTGGTTCTGTACATGCGCTTTCTACAGTAAGTATTCAGGAGAGTCAACTACCGAATTTGTGCTGATGAGTTGAATTTAGACCATCACATTTGCTATTCACGATCTCTGCATACATCCAGAATATGTTGCTCCATTACGACAAGAGATGGAAGAGGGATATGCGGATTTTGAGAAAACTGGTCTAGGTCTTCCTCTGGTAGACAGTTTCATCAAGGAATCTGCTCGTCTCACTCCGGTCGAGTCAAGTAAGAAAAGTCTCTGATACTTCGCCATTTTCATACTGACCTAGACAGTGAGCACACGAAGACATGCACTCCAACCATTCGAGCTCTCTGACGGCACAAAGGTCAACGTCGGCGACTGGGCATGCACACCCGTTCGTGCAATCATGACAGACCCGGAGACCTACCCATCACCCAACGACTTCAACGGCTTCAGATTTGCCGATCCAAGTATCGTAGAAGAAGTTGTCGGAGGCTTCAAGACACCACAAGAGAAGCCATCGAAGCTCACTGATGTAGGAAGTACCTTTCATGTCTGGGGTACGGGAAGAATGGCCTGGTAAGTTCAACCGAATCGATGAGATGGTGTAAGACTGATGAAATTGGACAGCCCAGGCAGATTCTACGCCGCTGCGTGCATGAAAGTTCTGATGGGTCAAATCATCATGAACTACGATATGAAACTCATCAACCCCGAAGCTCCTCGCATGTTCACGTGGAGATCAAGCATGTTACCTCGACCGAAGACGAAGATGGTGTTTACTCCTCGCGTTTGAAAGCTGCAATCGCGCATGCTTCTACCTTACCTTTGTCTTGTCACCGTTCCTGATTTCCATCTCATCCACTTCATTGATTTTTCCGATATCCCTATTCGCGTTCCAGCATATTCCAAGTAGACCTCACATCACATAGATAGATTCCAATTCCACACAAAGTACCACTACTACTACGTACATCTTTCGGGAAACTTCCGAGTCGAAACGGGTTTAGCATAAATGCAACGCCTTTTGGTGACCGATTGGTGAGCTCGTGCTCGTGCTCGTGGTCTTCCCCACCCCCACTCTGTGCCTGTCCTGGTCCATGAGGGGTATTTTCGCAACATGGGACGGGGATCCACTGTGGGTGTCAATATCCTGGTTCGAAGCTCGAGCGTTGAAAGTGGTGGGAGATAAGGTAGCTCCGTACCGGACTCGAAAGGGAGGGTGACCCGTTAGGAGTTGTAATATTGATCGGATAATGGGGTTTTGTTGGTGTTGTGTAACTATTCGCGGCCAGTTCGGTTACTATGGATGTTGAATTTGGAACCGTGTAACGCTGCTGAGCTGAATTGGTGTTCGCAGCGAGTATGTAGGCTGACGGCAAAGCAGTTCCCTTGACCTGGCCATGGTGCAGTGACTTTCTCGGTGACATGGCGGCGGGTTCTGTGTCGTTTCTGGCGTTTTGGGGATGGAGGATTGAATCGGTGCGTTGGAATATTATTCTGCTCTTGATTTTTGATAGGATGACCTTTTGATAGGTTTGGAACTTCGGAATATTGGTGGCGAAGACGGTTTCTAGACTTTAGGAGTGGGGTTGAAGAGCTTGAGCAGTTGAATTCGGATTGGGGTATGTTTTCTCTAGGATTGCTTGCTGCTCAGTGCGGACCAGATGCAGGGAAGGGGAAACGGGAAGTATGGGTTCTCCGCTGCGGACTTTTTGTTTTATGTATTATCCTCACGTTTGTCAGCTTCAATTAGCTGATTTTGGACATGTTATACCATACCAGATTTAGTAAATACCAGATGGATCAGGTTCGAGGTGGTACAATGTCATTTTTCGGGTGATAAAATAATAAGTGGTAAACCTCACTACTCACTGCTGAAGATTGTGTGCCACAATGTGTTACAGGAATCTTACTGGGCACTTGTTTTGTGATACATAGCCGTCAGAAAGCAAGTATACATCCTTCATGTACCTCGGCGTACTCGCTATCGATATCAAAAATGGGATTCATGTGAGATGGTTTAGAAATGGTTGGTTTGTTGCAGATTCGTAGGCATATATTTGTGGTCGGCGAGAAAGTTCGTCTGATAACCACAAGAGGCAAGAGCTAAGAACAACCATCTTTCCGAGAAGCCGTCAATTCTGTGCCGCTCATGTCTGACGCTCCGGGGAAAGTACCGTGCAACCTTCAATTAGTCTGACGGCCGGCGGGTGGCTTAGTTCGGCCTGGAAGTACAAGGTTTGAGCAAATGTGAGAGCCATCACAACAAGTCGAAAAGATATACCAATACTTGGAGTCCATTTCACGTGCACCCAAGCTATTAATACAATTTCAATTGGCAATAAAGATACACAACTATTTGCTAGTAATGTATAGTAAAACTCTCAGAGACAATACGTAAGTAAGCATGTGAGGATGTAACTCTGCCCATGTATTCCACGTGTCGGAGCTTCCCTCAATCCAGCCCATGGCCAATACACAACCTCCCTCCTCCCTGTTTGCCACGTGCGGGTAACTTTTTTCCTTAAACTCAACAAACCTCTGATCAACATTTGGCAACTCCTTCCAACAATCGTTGTCATCATGTTCTCACTGTCTCTGATCGCGAGATGTTGCGTCGCGGTGCTTGCGTTCGCTTCAAGCTGTCATGCAGTACCTTCTGACCCTTCATTCGCATTTGCGCCTCTATCAATCAGGCAAGGTCAAGCAGTTGATGCCGCAATCGCATCTCTCAGAGCGGTCATTCCAACTAGGATCCTCGCCGTTCGGGGTACAGCTCTCTACGATGAACGAAACGACTCATACCTCGCGGCTCAAGTAAGTGAGGTCAAACCGGTCCTCATTTTCCTGCCAACATCCAAAGAGCAAGTTGCGTTATTCATCAAAATCATCAAGCCATTTGCAGTCGTGGGGATTGTGCGCTTTGCTATTCGTGGCGCTGGTCAGATGCCATTGCCCACTGCTGCGAATATTCAAGATGGAATTACGCTCGATTTGGTTAATTTGAAGGGGATTTCGCTGGATACTTGTTCGGTTACAGTGGCTGCTGGAGAGATCTGGGGGAATGTTTATTCGAAGTTGGAGGGTACGGGATATGGTGTTGGAGGAAGTCGATCTGGATTGGGTGGAATTGGAGGTCTTGCGACACAAGGTGAGCTTGAATTTATGATTTTCAAAGTTGATGTACGTTTCTGATTACGTGTCTAGGCGGCCTTTCATTCTTCTCTTCTCGTGAAGGTCTCATTGCCGACAATGTTCTCAACTATGAAATTGTTCTTGCGTCCGGGGAAATCGTAAACGCCAATGCAAAGCAGAACTCAGATCTCTGGGTTTCCTTAAAAGGTGGAAACAACAATTTCGGAGTAATCACCTCATTCACCCTGAGAACTTTCAAGCAGAGTCCCTTTTGGGGAGGAAGTATTTATTACTTCTCGGACAGCTTCCCTGGTCAAATCGATGCTTTGGTGGGAGAGATCAAGAAACCAAATCCAAGCCCAGAAACTCAACTCATGATCAGTATTGGTTACTCTTCTCAATTGGGCGGTATTTTATGTCAAAACCAACTTTACTACACCCAAAATGTAACTTCAAACCCACCAGTCTTGAAGCCATTTACGGATATTTCACCTCAAATCGACTCCTTGAACTCTATGAGACCTCTCACGCTCAAGAGTGCGGCTTCAGAACAAGCGGCCGACGCACGCAACCAACTTCGGTAATCCAAATTGTTCTTAAATTACTAGGTCAAAAGCTAACATTTGCAAGTACACTGTACATGAATACCATGATCAAAGCAGACGCCGCAACCCTCAAAGCAGCCTCAACCTACTACACAACCGCAATCTCAACCATAACCTCCGTTACTGACCTTCTCGGCTCCCTAACTCTCCAACCATACCCTCTATCTCTCCTAAACCAACAAGCTCCCAACGGCGGCAACGTTCTCGGCCTCGATCCATCCTCCGGTCCTCTCGTCTCCATCCTCCTCTTAACGTACTGGTCCAACCCAGCCGACGACGCCCTCGTCTACACAACAATGAAGAGCGTACTCGACAAAATCAATGCCGACGCCACGGCACGGAAGACACTTGTGCCCTTCAAATTCATGAACTACGCGACGAAGAGCGATGATGTTATTTCCTCGTACGGAGCTACGAATAAGGCGAAATTACAGAAAGCGAGTAAGAAGTATGATCCACAAGGATTGTTTCAAACTGGTGTTCCGGGTGGGTTTAAGTTGTTTAAATGAGTGGGATGTTTTGGTGTTTTAGTTGCGATAGAGGTTAAATATAGTTACATCAACGTAAACCCTAATTTCGCGCTTTTTGAAGATGATGTAGATTACTACAAGCGTTCTTTTGGTGTTATTCCATATATATAGATAACTTATGATCCTTTTTCGTCTTGC
Organism: Glarea lozoyensis ATCC 20868; assembly: GCF_000409485.1. Classification (NCBI taxonomy): domain Eukaryota; kingdom Fungi; phylum Ascomycota; class Leotiomycetes; order Helotiales; family Helotiaceae; genus Glarea; species Glarea lozoyensis. The sequence continues at coordinate 682,573 of NW_007360988.1, forward strand.
CGGATGTTTCATAGTCACTGCTCTCATTGCCTTGTACGATCAACGTGACACCGCCTTCTATGTGCAATTATGCTAGTAAAACGAGTCTCCAGTGCTCTTTCATTAATAGATAATTTCAGTGTAGTCTTAAGGGCCGTCTAGTGTATTTGCTCGAGTGATAAAAATAGCTACTTGACAGATCGTTGTCCCCGCGTTTGGGCAGAACTGCAACACACTGACAATCATTCGTGAAATCTTGAATGCTGTATTCTCAATGTATTCATAGACATTACAACTAGCATTGCCTTCATTCATACAAGAGACAGCTTACAGTCTGCGAAGCGTGAACCTCTGGGGATGGTAAATTGCTGAGTTATGATTGAACTATTCATATACATAGACTTATCACAATTTTCTCCAGAATTAATTGTATAGTCGGTAAGTTGGAAGTAGAGAAAAGCTCTGTCTTGGCAACTACGGCGTGATATGACGATTTGAATGTCTTTCCCACCCACTCATAAACATTTCATCACAAAAGTCAGTACAATCAGATTTGCCAAGTTATCCATTGGAATACCACTACACAATCTCTTGCTCAAATACTTCACTCTGCTTATCAACCATACAGCCATAAACTCTTATGATGTTTCCCCAAGATCAACACTAAATCGATGCCTCATTGCCTCTTTATCCCCACAACATCCAGCAAGCGTAGCTTAACTATTTTTCTTCCTTACTCCGATCACGATCTCTTTCTCGGTGTCTTCCTCAATACCATCTTGGTCGATTTGATGTCTTCCACTTCCTCTTCCTTGACGAATATCACATCGTCTTCATCAGAGTCGTCGGTGATTATTTGCTTTTCCTCCAGGCAATTTTCTCTTTAGCCTGATCTTCTGACATTCCCTCAATCTCTTGCATTGTCTTTCCCTCTGCCTTCTTTTTAACCTCTGCTTCTACCCTCTTCTTGACCTCTTCTTTTATCCTCTTCTTGACCTCTTCTTCTACCCTCTTCTTAATTTCTGCTTCGGCCTTTTCCCTCGCCTTCTCGGCTGCCCTTTGCTTCGCCTCTTCCTCTGCCCTTTTCTTAAGCTCCTCTTCTACTCTCTTCTTAACCTCTTCTTCTACCTTTTTCTTAATCTCTTCTTCCGCCCTTCTGCTAGCTTTCTGCTCATCCTCCCAGTCCACCTCTTGTGCCGCATTTTCCACAGCGTTTGGCTCCATCTCTCTTTCTATAACGCTTCTCACAGTTTTACTCCTCTTGCTCTGAGCTGGCTCGGAACTCGGAGGTGTCTTCCTCTTTTTGGAAGAAGTTGTATGTGTTCGTACAGGCGCAGACTTCTTGATTCGCTCCGTATACGAGGCTTGGATCTCTCCTTCAACTATGGATCCATGCTTGGGTTCAAAGAACAAATCCAATGGAGGGACACCCTCGTCCGAATAATGGATAAGCTCCTCATCAGGAGCTCCCTTGCTAACGATGACACCGTACGGACCGGGTTTTGCGTTGATGAAATCCATTTCAGCATAAGTAAGTCTTGGTGGCTCAGGTGCTGTTCCAATGGGGAAAGATTTGCGTTCTTGATCGATGATACGCCAATCACTACTGGCGGGGACAATTTTTTTACTCATCTGGTTGCTTGATGGGTTTTTGATTCTGTGGAAGATAGCGGAGTTTATCAACCGAATGCAGTGGACAACGCAGTGCCATTTCGAAAGTGCCAACATAAAGCGGGCGCTGTTGACGCTTATCAGAACACTTCCACGTGTTGGACTAATATACTCGTCCGAAAATGCAATTCCTCTTGAAGTTTTCCATCTGCTCTTGATGGCGCTTATCGATATTTCGACCGATTTATCATTTTTCCAATCTGTGTTTACCATATAGCCGAGAAGGAATCCTGGAAACATTTGCCAAAGCTTCCTTCCTTTCAATAAATTGCGTTCCTCGTGAAGGCGTTCAAAATTCTTGAAGACGACTGACAACCTTTCTTTGAGCTCTAAGCAAGCGTGGATAACGAGCGTTGTTATCGTCTCAGTTGTATCTGTATCCTCACATTCTCTCAGAATCTTGAGATATCTTCAATCCTCTGAGAATGTCGATGAGAGCTCAAGGCATGAATAACGTCATCCACTGTGTCGAAATCCTGTCCATCGATTTGGAATCCAGAGCGCTTGCGCTTCAATTCAGATGGTTGTTGTTCATTCATGTTTCTCGAAAAGTTGGAGAAGGTGGAGCATTTGTTGACGAGTTGGGAGTGGCAGACAAAATATGGGAATGATGTTAGGGAGGGCCGGTGAACAAATGGCAAGGACATGTGGGAAAGATAACAGATGTTAAATTTCAGATCAACTTTGTTTACCAGGCAGCTATATTATTTCAGGCGAACGCTGCTTAGTAAGTGATTGGCTAGTTGAACTAATCTACGTGAATATTCTTTTTATGTAGCTCAATGTAATCGTTGGTGAACTGAATTTACCAAGTGACCACATGTTGGAACTATCTGATTAAACATTATTAAGTAAACAAAGTGTAAGAACCATAATGTAAGAACCACAAAGTCGAAAGTCGATGTACCCATTGAATAAGATTTAGGTATGAATGTTTAACAGATTTTGGAAAGCTTTGTTTCATGAGGAGGAGGACCTAGAGATATCAATAGATATGATGAGATGATAATGTAAGGCTGACTACATTGTTATTAGTGTTATTAACTGCAGGAATTAGGAATTCATTGTTTGGTTATTTAAGCACAATATATTTTCAACCAGTATCTAAGATAATTCAATACTTCAATTAACTCCAAAATACAGGCAAAGATACCTAGAATTAGTTTGATATATATAACATTATTAGTAGACTTATTACTATCTCCCTACTAGATTCTTTGTGTGACTAAACCGTGGTGTCATGCAAGGGAAGTTGTGCTTGTTAGTCGACCAAACAACAAACCACCCCCTTGACCTGGAATTGTTAAAAGTTGTTACAGGCGGAGATTTGTAGAACAGAATATGGGAAGATCTAAATCCTCACATAGTATAATTGCGCCCAGCAATTATTAGAACACTGGTCAACTAAAGACCTGATTCTCAGCAAACAAAGCCTCAAATATTCCAAGTGAAATTGTTTGTGTGCACCATGAAATCCGAAAATGTCGACAAATAAATGGTTCCTGAGGGGCTAGATTTGAGGTGAGTTGTGACTCCTCCAATTTCTATTGAGGCACTGAAGAATGTGCACACTGGAGTAAATGGATGGTCGTAGTTCATGTGTTTTTGTCGGGAATCCATTCACCTAATTGGATGGATCTGTCCCCACATGGCCCAATTAGGTTTAGCTAGTCACGTGTTGAGGCTCGGCGGCTTCTGCCGCCTACTTGAGCCTCAACTCTCTCTATAGCTAATAATCGTCCATATACTATTCAAGAATCACACCGCATATTATGAGTTATATACCATACCGTGCAAGTGATTAGAACTAGTAATCCGACAGTTTTACAGGCTGGACACAGGATCAGAAAACCTAAATTGAGCTAAGGAGACTAGTTGACACTGCGCTAGTCGCAACGCGATATGAGATATATTCTCAAACTAAGTAAAACTTTGCTGCCAAGAGTAGACATAAGAGGTATCTTGGAAATAAAACTTGAGATATAAACGAAAGGGCAGAGGAAATAAGGCAATGGAGAGGTGCTAGATACGATAAACACTTACAAGCTTAGCTTGCGTTGAATCAAGAGTTGAAGATGAACAGTTAAGGCTGATTGGAAACTCTTAAATCTACTACACTCAGCGAGATGTCGGTCATGCAATCCTAGCAGTAGCCCAACGGGAGGTAGTTAGAACTTCATCGAAACCCTGTAACGAAACCTGACATCCAATAACAATAACCTACCTCCTGCACAACACAAAACTCACAAACATTCACTCTCTACCTCACAACTCTCAGAATAGAACCAACCGACTCACTGGTCACAGCTCCGAGACTCGACATACAGGCTGAAGTCTGACATGATCTGGAAGCGCGGATGGAAATAGCAATGACTGCAGATGAAACAACAGGAAAAGGAGCGATTATGCTGTGTAACTACAACAACGTGTGTCGGTAAAGTTGAAAGTGCATTTTTTTTGCACCTTCCACACGGGGGTTTGTATAGGGGGTGATGAGGTGAAGGGAGGTAAGTGCTGAGATTGTGGAGGATGGATGGGGAAGGCGATTGATTTGTTGGGTTTGATGGATTGAATTAGGAGAGGAAGGGATGGAAAGTCTGGTTGATGCTTTTGGTGGTTATTGGTGGAACTGTAGTGGATCGAGGAATCTTGCTAGATTTCTGGAATAGGGGTTGAAAAGGCTTAAAAACTCTTAGCAGTATAAAAGAGATATTTAGCACTGTGTTGCGATTGTTGTTTAATTACTTGTTCGCAAAACATTGTCGTATGCCGCTCATCAGTATAGTTTTGTGGTGGATTTGCAGTTGTTGGTTGCAAGTTGCAAGTTGCAACGTTGTACTTTGCGACTCGAGCATGCAGTACGAGTTCATATGATGATTTGCCCCTGAATTGTGCATAAAACTCTCTCATTAGACGGCATTAATGCCTCAAATAACTTGAAGTAATGTCTCAATAAACGGCAAAGCATCGACAATTAAATGTGAGTGGGAAAATAAGGTCGCGTTCTAGGTCTGCCCCGCACCCCCAACATCACGTGCCCTTGGACGTGGGGGTCCATTTATCAGCAGTGCAGAAGCTGAATCACTCCGCAAGGGCTCCACCAACTTCGCGGGCGGACACCCCGAAACCCACACGATAAGGCTGAGAGAGGGTGTGCGAAGATCTTCTTCACCTCGTAATCGATTTCAATAACGGTATATACGATTCGAAAGCTAGGAGTATAATCTCCTCGTCCTCCGCGATACCTCTTGTCGAAATCTACTACGTCCCTCCGACGCCCATGTCTTCACGTCTCGTAGGGGAACGAGATGCCTCCCCGAATTCGAACAGTTGAGGGTTCTTGCTGGTCGTGCAAGGAGCGAAGGGTTATATGCGATCTCACAACACCGGCTTGCACGAAATGTACAAAGACTGGAAGGGACTGCTCCTATGGCACTGTACGCCTTAAATGGACCGACTGTGTAGCTTCTCGAGGACGATTTGCTGGGAAGAAGATACCGTTATATCAACCGCCTATGGTCCGCAAGAACAGCGACCACCATCTCATGTATTTCGAGAACGAACTCCTCCCGCGATTCAACCTGACGAACACGGTCCCGGTCATCGATTTGAAGTCACTAGAGAAGGATCCGGTATTGCTCCAAAGTGTCATCGCCGTCGCGCATGCTCATGCGGCTTATCGGGGTGGTGATGGAAACGGCTCGAGCCTGCAGAGGATACACAGTCGAAATCGGGCGTTAAAGGCGTTTCGCGAGCAGTTGATTTCGCCATCGGACGAGACCACCGGCAGTTTGTTCATCGCAAACGTTCTGCTTTGCATCCTGGATGGCATAATCGAGCCTGTGTGCGATAGTTCTGCTACTCATCATCATCTAGTTGGAGGCAAGGCGATATTGAAGCAGTGGGCGGGCGCTAAGAGTGTGATTCAATTAAAACATGAGCTCCCTGTGTTGATGTTGTCAATTTTTGCTACCATGGATCTTACGCATTCTTTGCTGATCGGGGATGCGCCATACTTCCAAAGCTCGAGTTGGCCTGAATTTGGGGAAACCCAATCTTGGTGGGGATCCGTCAAGTCTGACGATGACTTTCTGGAGACGATGTCTATTCTTGCACAGCTAGCTGATCACGGCGCCGCGACTCGAATGAAGACACGGACAGTTGAAATCGGGACGTTGTTTTCGATCCAAGGTGCCTTGGAACAGCAGGCGACTCGTCAAAAAGATGTCGAAAAACACACTGGTCATGCTGCATGGGCTGCATTCTGCGCTGTATACCGATATGCTGCTTTTGTATACCTCTACCGTGCTTTGAGCAGCCTTGATGTTGATCACGATCTCGTGCAGTTGGCTGTGTCGGGTTGTATCGATATCATTGCTGGCAGGGAGCTCCCTGATACGCTTCAACACTGCATCCTCTTCCCTCTTCTCGTCGTGGCTTCGCATTGTATTGTTCCAGAGCAACGAAAGGTGATACGCAAAAGCCTTGAGACATCGTCAGTCTATCTTTCTTTCGAGAGTCTAAGGTCGCTCGAAGGATTCTTGGAGCGTCGGTGGTCACTGTTAGACAACTCCCCAGTAACTGTGCAGTTGACCTGGTGGGAATATTTCGAAGAAATTGCGAATGTGTCCTGTCTGTTCTAAACTCCTGAGCGGCTGGGGAAGTGGAAGATGAAGACCTCCTTCGCGACGAGTACTATGGCTATGACCTTACAAGAAGCTCCAGGTACTGGAGTCTGTGTGTTATAGCTTGAAACCAAGCAACAGTGGATTGTCCGAGTCAAGAAAATGGCCAAGATTGACGACCATAGCCCGCAAGACTCCGAAGAATGGAGTTTCAAAAATCACGGTGTGCGCAACGGATGCATACGATGTTTTCCTACATATTCAAATGGGATCACACGTGGTTATATCCATGGCTTATGATGAATCCATACAAAACCCGAAATCCGGCAAAGACGTTGCTACGAGTCTCGATTGAGCAGTCCGGAGGACCATCAACATTCCGTGAGGGGGCGATTATATGACGCCAACGCTGAGCCTCTTACAAATTACGGCATATCTGGCACAGCACATCTACGAATCCGGAGCTCTTCTACCCCGCAAAACGGCATTCAAAGCTCCTGTTGTTTTGTTCCAAAGTGTTTCGCAGGTCGCTCAGCCGCCGATGTTTGCCATGTTTGCTAAATGCCGATTTTGGCCTTATCGTTCCCCCTTTTGGGAAAGCGGGGGCGCTCCACCATTCATCCAGTGATTGCTCGCTAAGCCAATTTGCGATAAGACAACCTCGTCGTACAGGTTTCATACAAAACGACTTCTTCGCCAGATAAGAGACGCTCGTATGTAAACGCGACGGTCTTTTCCTCTGCATACTCCCCTACCTCTCGATATATCTGGCACTTGTTTCCAACCTCACCTCTATTCAAACAATCACGTGAGCAGCGATGTCCTCCTCAGCTGTTCTCAAGGCTTGGGAGGCATGTGACTTGACTGATACAGCTTTCGTGTTGGTTTGTACAGTGTTTTGTTGGCCAATTATACCAGCGGTCGGTCTTGCTTACAGTGGCTATTCTCATCGCCGAAATGGAATGTCTGCGTTTATACCGTCGCTTTTGGTCATTGGTTGCTGTACCATTCAATGGTTCTTCGTTGGCTACTCGCTTGCTTATGGCGACGGATCAGCTGTGATTGGAGATCTCAAGCATTTCATGCACAAAGGTGTTCTAGCTGAGCCGGTTGGAACGATTCCAGCAATCCTGTTCAGTGAATTTCAACTCATCTTTTGCGCAACCGTTTGCGCAATTAGTGTTGGAGGAGCCTGTGAGCGAGGACGCGTGGTTTCCTTGATACCTTTTATATTTGTGAGTCCGCTTATTTCACCTACGAGCACATGACTAACGGCCTTTAAGCTTTGGGCCACGTTTATTTACTGTCCTCTCGCTCATATGGTTTGGTCAGAAAATGGATATCTGGGGAAGATAGGTGTACTTGACTTTGCTGGAGGAACTCCTGTGCATATATGCAGTGGAGCTACAGCTTCGGCAATTTCCATATATCTCTCGTATCCTATCTTCCGCTCTCGAAAGTCTTCTGTTCGCCATCCAGCTCATTTGAAGCTTCACCGACCCGGCAACTCGTTATCCCAGTTGATTGCTTTGGTTATTATTTGGAACTCATGGTTGGCCTTTGATGCTGGAACGACACTCAGTCTGAACTTTAAGTCAATCATGGCTCTATGTGTTACCAATCTTTGTGCATCTGGCGGTGCCATGACGTGGGCGCTGATGACTTATTTAGAGACTGGTAAATGGTCACTCGACTCGACTTTTATGGGCGCAATTGCTGGACTTGTCATGATCACCCCAGCGGCAGGTTTCATTGACATGCCCACATCTTTCTGCTTTGGTGTTGCGGGTGCCATTATATGTCGCCAAGCTCTTCGGATCAAATCTACAAAATTTGCAGCTCGACTCCGCTGGGTTGACAATGGAGACACTTTTGCGACACACTGTGTTGGTGGAATTGTCGGTACAGTAGCAACTGGTCTATTTGCGCGGAAAGAAGTCGCTGCGTATGATGGGGCCACCTTTATCGATGGCGGAGTATTCTTTGATGGTAATGTTCGACAACTTGGAATACAGCTGTTGGAGGCGTTCATCGGGTTTACTTGGTCTTTTGTGGGCAGCTTTGTGATAATTGCGCTGATCGACTGCGTTCCTGGGTTTGAGGTCTTGGCTACGGACGAGTATGTATTCCCCGTCGTTCCATTTATGATATATTCGCTGACACGTATACAGTGATATTGTTTCTGGGATGGATGTAGCAGAGATGGAAGAGTCATTCGATGCTTTACCAGAAGACGACTACCACCCTTTTAAGAACGGAGATATCTCGCTGGAGTAGATCTTGATGCTATCACATAACCCCCAAAAGCTTTAATGGCACAGTATATCGATCTAATCATAATATATATAATCATATCTACACTCTCAATTCTTTCCAGCAGTCTTTCCCTTACGAGTAGCTCGTCGAAGGAACCGGCTTCTTCGACTGGCGCTCTCCCAGATTGACCATTTGCCTTCAAACATCTTGGCTCTTCAGCAGCCCGTACTCCAATTTCTTCAGCAGCATGCCATTTCCCCCTTTTCGATTCCAAAAATTAAGCCATTGTTGGATTTATGTTGGAATTGCCGTGGGGGTAAATGGTTTGAGGTAGTATTTTCACGTGATTGATGCACGCTAAGCCCTAACCAGCAGCTCCACGGGACACTGGGACTGGACACTCCCGCCCGCAAAGCACGCACAGACGCCACCAACAAGCTTCACCCTTTTAGAGCACCGGGAGCCAATACATGTCGAGTAAACATTTCCTGACTGGCTCGCGCTGATTACCCCAATTTCAATCGAGTATTGATATCCTGCGAGTCAAAGGCGGATCTGGGGTCAACCTGAACACCAGTCGACCGCCCAAATCACTCGACTTTCACTCTAATGTTGTCTTGGATACCAAGTCAGACATGTGGAAAAGGAAGATGGTAAAGCATCATCAGTACATTGTACCTGCGTTGCTCAATGCAAGCAAGCTTCTGATTATGTGGGAGGAACAATGCGGTTGTCGACTCCAGCACGGTATGGCATGACCGAATCCGTGGAACTTACCCCTCCTGTGCCCCCTAACAACCCGAAGCTTCTCACTCGTCAGAACCTTCATATGGGCTGGGTCGCGATAACGAGATAGGGCCTGTCGAGTTGACAAAAGTACTCGATATGTACGTGCTGATAAGGATGTGTGTGTGTGTGTGTGCCATTGTGTTGGATAGATACAACTAATGCTTGCATATTATCTTGTTGGTGGACTTCATCCCATTTATACTTCTTGCTGCGTTGCGCTTTTGTCTTCTTTAAGTGTGGTTTTCCTCCTAGATTTGCTGTTACCATTGTTACTGTCTGTTGTTTCAAGCTGGTTGCGACGACGAGTTGCACGACGTTCACCAGAAGCCGGCTGAAAGATTGCAAAATCCCATTTGGACATCACGTGGAGTTACTTCAGTTACCCCAGGATTCAGCTTCGACGTATCTATTTTTACATTTCTCTGCCCTGGTAACGAAGTCGTGACAAGAAGCATCGTGATTGAGAAGTGGTCGCGTCGGTGGGCTTCAGTCCTCACTACCAAGGTCATCGACATCTCAACTCCCTTCCCTCACCTTTATTCAAGATGGGTCTCGAAGCGGATGAAAAGGCTATGGGCCCTTCATCTGCAGAAATGAATGGAAACGGAGTCAGCGACAATGGAAACACAGTCGGTACTGTCACAGATCTAACGGCTCTCACGACACTTGGTTATACTCCTGAGTTGAAGCGAAATCGATCTTTATATACACTACTCTTCCAGACTCTTGCTATCGCCGCGATTCCTTACGGAGAAGGTGGTCCTCTTATCAGCGCTATTTACGGAGGTGGCCAATTATCAATCTTTCTCGGTTGGATTGTTGTCTTGATCCTCGACGAATGTGTTGCTCTTTCTCTCGCTGAGCTCGCGTCACGTTATCCAACCTCAGCAGGTCCATACTACTGGTCTTTCCAAATCGCCAAAAACCACAAGACGGTTTTATCTTTCATCACAGGATGGATCTGGCTTATTGGCAACTGGACTATCACACTCTCGGTCAATTTCGGCTTCGCAGCACTTCTCACGGCAACGGTAGCAATCTATCATCCAGACTTTGCACCAACGGCATGGCAATCACTGCTCATCTTCTACTTAATATGCATCTGCGCATTCCTCATATGTGCATTTTGCAACAAGTTCCTCCCAATGGTTGATACCATCTGCGCAGCCTGGACCGCCGTCTCCATCTTCATCATCCTCGTCGCCCTCTCCGCCAAAGCAGATGTCGGCCGCCACAGCGCATCCTACACTCTGGGCCACTATGATACCTCCCTCTCCGGCTGGGGTGGCTTCACATTTTTCATCGGTCTCCTCCCCGCCGCTTACACCTTCAGCGCCATCGGCATGATCGCCAGCATGGCCGAAGAAGTCTCCTCGCCCGCAACCGTCGTCCCTAAAGCCCTCGCCCTCTGCGTCCCCGTAGGCGGTATCGCAGGACTCTTCTTTATCATCCCGATCTGCGCTACCATGCCCCCATTAGAAGAAATCATCCTCGCACCCTCCGGCCAAGCTCTCCCCTACATTTTCCACATGGTCATGGGCACCCCCGGCGGCGGCCTCGGTCTCACGTTCCTTGTCCTAGGCGTCACGGCTTTCTGCTCCATCAGCATCACCGTCGCAGCATCAAGATGTACATGGGCATTTGCGCGTGACCAAGCAATCCCCGGTTCGAAACTCTTCGGCACTGTCAACCACTCTCTCGGCGTCCCTGTGAATGCCCTCGGCCTCGTCACAATCGTACAAATGCTCCTAGGTCTCATCAACCTCGGTTCCACATCCGCGTTCACTGCATTCGTCAGCGTAGGCGTCATTGGTCTCGCAGTCAGCTACGCGATCCCCATCGCGATCTCTCTATTGTGGGATCGCAGAGTCGCTGTCAATAGCGCGAAATGGAATGTAGGTAACCTGGTCGGCACGATTGCGAATGTGGTTGCGTTGTGCTGGATTACATTCGAGGTGGTGTTGTTTAGTATGCCGACTGTATTGCCGGTTACTAGTATTTCCATGAGTAAGTGCTTCCTCACCCCCAACAATCATAGCAAGTGGAAATCTGATTGGGGGATAGATTATGCTAGTGTGGTATTAGTTGGGTTTGGGGTTCTTGCGGGGGCTTGGTATGGGATATATGCTAGGAAAGGTTTGTTGTATTCTCTACTATTGTGTTTTGGATAATGCTGACTTGGTGTATAGTATATAAGGGTCCGCCAGCATCTGATGGTCTCTCCTAGAATACAAAGCGTTATTCAGCTCGAAACTTGGCCAGATTCAGAATCAACATTTGGAGTACGGTTATATAGTTTTACTTCAGAATTGGAAATTTCATCTTGAACTCCCTCTTGCATTCGTCGTTTTAGATCAACCATCTGACTATCACATCTGCCGCATGTAACTCTGCTTGTGTGCTAAAACAACTTTTTGAATCTGGTTGTGTAGTTGTAATTCGAAGTTCTCATCTCGAATCCTCATTTTCAATCTACGATCCGTTCATCACATCTTCCTTTTCTCACGTCACTAGCATCTTCCAAGACTGACGGACGATACTTTCTGCAAATCCGTCATGTTCAGAAAACACCTCTTAATTCATGTCATTGCAGCCATATCCGGCCTAATCGGTAGACACTGCTCCTGCAAAAATATCTCGTCTAGTATAAAACACAACGTGCCTCAAGCCTCTTTGCCATATAAGCATGTGACGGTAGGTCGTTATAAATAGACGAGACTAACAATAATTTTAATAAAACTAATATTATAATTATTCAGTATAAATAATATAGTGTCGCGAGTGTGCTATTCATATACTTAAAAAAGTAAATAGGTAATTGTAATAAAAGAGAGAAATGTCGAGTAGTTATATAATAATTCTCTCTATATATCCTTTTAAATACTCCGCTAATTAGTATTAGCCGATGCAGTAAATCCGGATTTCTTTATGCCTAGCACGAAGATGTTATTTAGTGATACAAAGGACTCGTATAATGCTATTAAGGGTGCTCTTGAGACTCGGAGCAAAGTGCATGAGGTGTGAGCATTTGCATTTATATTACGCATTGTTTAGGGATTACATAGAATTTCGCATTGCTTACGTAGGGTTTAAGATAACTCCGAGAAGAAAGCCATATTAGCTTGTGCTTCAGAAGAGGTTATGATTCTGCATCCGGTATTCCAGGGACTATGGACTTTTGCTATTGTGCTGATGATGTTGAACTTCCATCTGGCATCGGAGTTTGGGTTTGGGCGACTGGGAGAATTGATCCCTGACCATTTGTATTGTACTCTCTTTGCTGGCCCATATCAATGATCATTCTATTTCGAGCAACATGGGCCATTACTTCTGCAGAAGTTCCGGCTTCTTTCCTATGCGCCTACCATATATACGTAACATAAAACGTCATGGCGCTTGTGTATCATTGAACATTAATCTACTACTGTGCGAGTAGGTTTAATCCCTTCATAGTGATACGAGAGTTTTGGTATTAGTCTTTCATCAATTGATTCGGATTTCTGATGCACTTTTCACACACGATATTACGAGATGGACTGTGCTTGATTCGCTTTCTCTAGTTATGCTTCCGCTAGTGTGCTGGGATTCTTGCACAAATGGCATGCGATGAATTAAAGTCTCTCTTGCAAGACAAAAAAGCCCCATAGGTCACAAGTGAGATAAGCATGACTGCAGCTGAAGAATGTCGCTTACAGTTATTTGCGGGACTTGAACTTCATACGGACCATTGCATCGGCATTTTATAAACTCCACTTATGTTGTTGGCCTTTTATGCACTCCCCATTGCTGTATGCTAAAAGTATAGGTGATGGAATTGGTGAATGTTTCCCCGTTTGTAGATTGAGAAGGGCAACACACATACCATCCTGGTTCGGCTTCGGACACCAGTGCTAGCCGATGTTGGCTTTCTACTCATTGGATCAATTACGATTTGCAAAATTATGAAGTGACCAAGCTTATGGGAGCTGAGTAGGTGGAAATATAGTCTGCGTCCGATTGTTAATGTTTTCATTCCGACTCTTCCTGCCGGGCTACTTAATGTAGTGATGTTCTCCTTTGTCAAGACACGGACTACGCTCCAACATGGTCAATCACGTCTTCATTTTAGCGCCCGCGAGCTGTTCATGCTGGTTTGAATAATGCATGCATGCTATGCATGGGTACCGGTAGCCTGATCTATGCTCACCCCCTGTAAAAAATCATCTTTGCATCAAAAGGTCCATGTTATGTTGGTATGTTCACGTAATTCTAGAAAATTGCTCATTATATTTTGTTTGAATACATATCTGAGAAGTATTACCTCTTTTCGTTCTAAGGATATCGTGGTTTATGTGAAATTCTCTCAACTCTTCAAATATGTTGGCCAAGTCTATCCGCGAGGTCTCCTATCACAATGAAACTCCTAGAGATGAGGAACAGCCTCGAAGGCTTGCCTGCGATCGCTGTCGTAAACAGAAATTGCGCTGCACTCGAGATCGAATGGACAGCGAGTCTTGCCACCGTTGCTCTAGAGCAAACCTTGAGTGTATGGACCGCCCACCAATGCAAATGGGTAGACGCAATAAGCATGGAATATCAGACGAGCTGGCCACAAATTACAATCGTAGGCACAAGAAGCAGAGATCTGAGAGTACAGAAGCAAGCGTATCATCCACGGCTGACTCTGATGATGAGTTGGGTGGCCTAGACCAGACAGAACAACAGCTTGGTGACCAAGACCTAACCGCTGTAGAGCCGTCTATGGTACAAAATACCAACGTGGTCGAGTGGTCAGATCTTTCAAACCTTCACGTTCTTCGTGCTGGGTATAACATGGATTCTACGTCACCTACGGCTCCCAAGTTCACGCAAACCCCTATTAATATGGAGGCACATCCAGACGAGACCTACATTGCCCAAAGTTTAAGACCTTCTGAAGGGATTGACAACTTGATACCGGGTAATGTTGCGGGGCTCTTTGATTTAACCATGTCCTGGGATTATGCAATACAGTTAGACGAATGTGCTATCACGTCGCACAAATTTTCTCAACCATATCCTCCTCAAATATCAGCGTCGAATGATCCGAAGAGTCCTCAAATAGGAAACAAACAGGTCACCTCTGAGGACCCAAAACCATACACTACCCGATCCCTTGAGCACGCCTCGAACAACCATCAAGTATCAGTCTTCGCAGATGAGCCGCATACCGAGGAAGAATGCGTTCAGATGCTGTGGTCTCTCAACTCGAAAATGTCAAAGCAACTTCAAGAAATTACTTCGGGCCTTCAGAAAAATACCGCCATTCCCAACACATACTCTGATAGTCATGGTCGCACGGGACCCACCAATCTCACCTCGATTGGTGATGTCTTGACTAGTTCTGAGAACTTCTTGGACATCCTGAGATTGCTCATGAAGACTTCTAATACAGCTTCTCAAGAAAACCTGCATTCGCCATCAACAGTCGATGACTACTTTTCCTTTCGATCTGGGAAGTACAATGGGGATGGTTTAGCCAGACCAATAGTCAGCCACAGCCCCGCTGCAGAAATCCCTCGAGATCCACAAATAGACACTCCTACAATCCTTTTGATTTTGACATGTCATATTCGACTCATCAGACTTTACAGCCATCTGTTCTCCGGAATACTCTCCTCTCTACCGGACAATCCGTCAACCGCTTCTGAGCCCCTACCCATCGCTCGGGACCTAAAGATTGGTGACTTTCAATTGAAGAAGTACGGAGGCCTGCAAATCCTCATTGTACTGAAAATTGGCACTCACTTGCTCCACCAGGTTGAAAATCTGTTAGAACTTCCTAATGAGTACATGGTAAGTGGGAGAGAGAATGGCAGCTGTGTTTTCAGGAAGCCAGTCTCGAAGAAGTTGATAGAATCAATTATGGCACATGAGGAATCCAAAAATTGCTTTGTTGGCAAAGGAGTCGTGGAATCACTCAGACAGAGTATAAAGGGTATCAAGCAGGCTCTGAAAGACGGCTGAATATGGGGTGGAGGTTTTGTACCTGCGAGATTAGGACATTAGCGGCAATCTAAATTTTTACCAATGATATAGCTGGTCAATGGATGCAATATCTGCTCTGACAGATTTTCATCTCGTATGAAGCCATTCGGGCACAGACTTTTATCATGATAACGAATTTTATTCGGTTCAAGCGATTGGAATTAAAACCGTTGGTCAGTAGGGCCATTTTGGGTCTCGGAATATGACTTTTATCGTCTCTTCATGGATGATGTAAAGCTGGAATGGCTTGCTCAGTTTGGTGTGTGCAACTTTACATATATGTTGTGGTTCGCTTACTGTAAACTGAAAACAAAATTGTAATCACAAGCTCGGGGATTTCATGCCACAGGCCATTCCCACATGTACGATACATGGCATAATGTTAATAATAGTACAATACCATTGCCAGTTATTTTTATTACAATGTGGTTTCGTTCTTTTTCTATGTTTTTCGTAACACCTTTAAATACACTGTAGTATCCCCAAATAGAAGCACATTAGGGACTAAGTGACGTACGCATCCATTATTTGGTCAGGTCCGTTCTCTTAACCAAGAACACTTCGTCCAAAAATTGGAATGTTCGCTCCTGTGACAGCCCATAGGCACCAACCTTTGCCTGCAATCCGCCGTCTCCAGGTGCCTTAGCAACCCATTTTTGTACGTTTCTTCCCTTCGAGTTGTTTAATGTCGCAAAAATCATGTCCGTACTGATCTCTGGCTTGGTATAGATTGTGTGAGCGGCCCCTGTTACTAGAACAGGGCACTTAACATGATCTAGAAACTCGCCACCATCTTTCAGACGAAGAGTATATTGTTGCATCTCACGCATACCTAAAGCAGCTGATGGAAGTCCAAATATCCACATGACATGCGTCAACTCCCATTTCAACTGATATGAGAATCGTGAGAGAAACCTCCAGGTCTGATTGAAGAAATTATCGCTTAACCAGCCTGACAACCAAGCCTTGATGAAAGCCGGTGGCATGCGTGTGGTAGCGAGGTCAAAAAGATCATAGAAGGGATCAACAGACACACAAGCTTTGACTCGTACGTCAGAAGCTCCTCGAAGCGCATAGTATGCGCCCATTGATGCGCCTGCAATGGCAATTCTGTCGAGATCAAGCTCAATGGCAGGATTCCTTAAAGAGAACTCTTGAAGGTAGTCCAAAACACTGCTGGTAACCACTTCCCAATCAGGACGCATTCGAAGTTTGTCTCGGCGAAGAACGATCCCTTGTCCAGGTCCTTCAAATGTAATCACAGCGTAGCCACGTACAGGACCTCCTGATGGATAAATGTAATACAGCTCTTCTTGAATTGAATCGGCACCCCCGCAATTGATTAAGATAGGAATCTTTCCAGGCAGTCGTTTTGATAATGGCGGAAGATAAAGATAGCCTGGTAGTTTGTGTCCCTCGTATGGAATCTCAAGCACATGAACATCGATATCCATGAGTTTAATACTATGGCGAAAATTCGAAATGCTTCTGTTGGCGATGGGGATTATGCGAGAATCCGGAGACTCTGGACGATCGTTGAACATGTATTGACTGGCTCGAAAGTAGTTTGACGCCCGTAGATATGCACTTCTCGCAGCGATAACATCGCCATTTCTTGCAGCTTCCACAGCATGCAGCTCTGCTTTCTCTCCCTGCTTATACCAAGCACGATACCAGCTTTCAGGATCTTCATCTGTTATCTCTACTGCCACGTCAAGGCACTCGGAGATTTCGGCTCCATTATAAGGTGCCGTCCCCAACAAACGCACAAATTCGAAGTTGAAGAACTCCGACTTGAAGAATTGAAACATGCTGAAAGCCTAAAAGAAAATGAATCGGCTAGTAAGTGGGTTTAGGATCGCTATGCTAACAGGTCTGGTGACAGTCGGTGAAGACTGTTAGATATATGTAGTACACATCGGTGACATTCATGTCCGAAAGATTCGGTATCCAAGGTCGCGTGCGCGCGCTGGCTAGGCTAATTTGGAATAGTTTATATGCCGGTATGCAATATACTTGAATATCACAAGGTACACCGAAAGACGGACCAGGACGGTCTGTAACCACTCTCCTGCTGAACGAACCTAATATCTTCCTGTACCTAGGAATTTGTTTCTGCGACTTTTGTATTGCCACTATTGTAATAAGGCTCAAATCATTGAGCACGTAATCATGAGTGCAAATAACAAATATTCAACATGATCTTTCAATGGTGCACTTGAAAGAGATGTTATCGTGGTAAAAAAATACATCTAATCATGTCATTTTGTATACAAGAGTCTGCTGGTCTAAGATTTGTGTAAAATTCCCTATCTAGTGGTGCTAATGTAAGTCAAAGAGCTAAACAGGTTTCTCAGAATCAAGGGTAATCACTCTCGTAGCCGATATACCAGTTTCTTTCCTCGTACTTTCCCCTCTCTCAACATATTGATGCCTTCTAAGATTTCCGTAAAGCTTCCGGGGCAAACCTTCACGGGATGTGGTCTTATGAGACCTTCGTTCCATAACCTTTGTGCACTTTGAAACCACTTTTTTCCTAGTACCCTGTGACCCGGATTTGATGGTCTTTCATACCCGCCACTTAACTTTAACTCTTTGCCGAAAATGGAGATTCCCATAACCCAATTTGGAGTAACTAATCTCCGCATGCCGGAATGATCTGGTAGTAACTCTAATCCCGTGTATTTCCCACCTCTGCGACCAATTGCACTGTAGCAAAAGTCCATGGAAGATTTGTTGGTGATAATATCAAGGGCGTACTTCAGGTTGTTCTGGGTGTAACTACGAATTTTGGCTGCACAATCTGGAGCACTATAGTCGAACGCTATCTCAGCTCCATAAGATTTCACGAGAGCGAAGCTTTGAGTCGAACAGACTGCTATAGGCCTTAAGCCACACCTGAATGATACAATCTTGTGTTAGAAATAGTTTGGAGTTAAAGATAATAAGATAAAATTCGAATAAAATATCGAACCGACTTGAAGAGGATGACCTACGTCTTTAAAATTTGAATGGCCATAGTTCCAGTGGCAGTGCCACCTCCATAGACTAGTACTGGCAACGAGTTCGTCTTGTTGGCGGGGTTTTCACAATCGAACGGTATCCCTAGAAAGTCCCAAAACGCCAATCCCAATGTCCCCAGTGAGACTCCTCCAACTGCGGCGCCTTCTTCCCAACTCACGCCGTCAGGAATCTTCAGAAGGATATCAGCTGTTGCACATACATACTCAGCAAAAGAGCCTGAGAGGTGATTTGCTGGATCCGACCCATGCACAGCCCCACACACTCTGTCACCTATTTGAAAGTCCTGAGTAACCGCCGCGCCAATAGCTATGATTGTTCCCGCAAAATCGCAACCATCAATTGCTCCAACCGTTGGAAAATTGTCTGGCATTTTGTAATCACATGGATTCAGTGCAACAGCAACATTGTGAACCAAAATCTGATCTTCACCAAGAGTGGGAAGGGGAACATCGTGGCTGACGCAAAGGTGTGTCCCTGCCGTAGTGGACGCAGTTACGATCGCGTTTTGCTTTATAGGGAGTGCAGGCTGAAATTCCATAACTAAAGACTTCTGTTTTCAGACTTGAAGGTGAATAAGTTAAACATTTAAATATCTTGTATTATTTATTTAACATTATAACGTTAATGCTTCCCTGTCTTCGTTAGCGAGCCTCAGAATCTCCTGTTAAGCTCAGAATCAGGGAATATGAATTCAACTCTTAATTTTCTCATTCCGAAGTTCCGAGTATGATCTTTGTTGTTACATCGAGATCTGACGCGCGTTCTTACCGCTTATTGTAAGACTCCTCTACACGGAGCAGGTTACCCTAAGAACTTGATCAGAAGTCCGCTCACATGCAGCTTAATAAGTCCGATTGTACATGTGTCCGAAGTTCAGTGTCATTTGTAATGCAGCCCAAGAAGTCCGGTCGTACATGTGTCTGATATTCCCGGACACTTGTTCTTCAAGACCGAGTGGATTGTTTCAGCTGCCACGTTGGGCAAGAAGTTTATTTCTTATAATCACAATCATGGCTTTCACAGATCTACATACTGACTTACGAGACAAAAAGGCGTAGAGTCTTATAGCGCTTACTGCTTCAGATATTTCTGTTAATTGTGGCCAGCTGCAAAAACCAAACAATGTCTTTACTAGCGAGGACTGGGAGCTTTGAACTCGGTGGCCAAGGCCTTCAGTTACTGCGAGTCATCCCACTTGCTACATCGAGCGCGTTGTAAGACCAAGTGATCGTTAAAATGCTACAAGTCCAAATAGCTAACTAAAGATTAGGATGATGTGCCATCTTGATCAGATCTTTCTCTTCAGAAGCTTCCTTTGCTATCCCACAACCACTCAAGCAGGGTTTGCCCTTTCCCACTGTTTTAACCAATACACCGCGTCCGCTCTTCCAATTGTTGTTGCGCTGGAGCTTACATCTTACACAACGCTTGGGGCCAATCTCCTGGTAAAGTCCCCGGATTTGGGAGATTCTCTGGCTTGGGGAATGTATGCATTCAGTCTCGGTTGCTTAAGTCTGCATGCTTTGAATGCTCCTCGTATGTGGAGCATCATGAAAATCGTCTCTAACGAAAGGACACCAGCTGAGAGCAAACTCCTGACATTAAGGACTTTCCTCAGACGGAGTTGGCTTAGAGTAGTATTGACGGACATACCTGCTATTTTGGCACTTTTGTGTGCGGTGTTTGCAGTTGGTAGAGAATGAGACGAGGTCGTGAATGTTGAAAATCATGATCAGGATAATATCCCAAACATCAAATTCAATGGACTTGCTTGAATATTTTCGTCCTTTCACGGTCTGGGTTTCTTATTTGTTGATATAAACAACAAGCGTCTTGCGCTACGCGAACGATTCTCGTAATCTTATATCCGCCATGATTAGACAGTAGTCAATCTTCATGGGATTCTGAGAGGTGTCGGCCAGTGTTTGAAACCAAAGAAGCAATTTTTTCCTTTTTTCTCCTTTTGAGAAGTAGAAAATTTATCAAATTACAATGAATGTTTTTACAAGTTTAAAGTTAGATGTTGTACTGAAGTATGTTACAAGCAAAGTACCCACAAGGAAGTAACAGAAGTTTTCCCATTTAATTCCAACGGATCCCTCAGCTCACAGCATCTACAGATTTGGACTTTTCTTTTTTCTCCAATCCGTACTCGGTATCGAGTTCTTCCCTGAGCTTGATCTCCTTTTCTAGGAAAGAGAGAAGGAATGCTAACCCAACAATGCCAATAGCAACTTGCCACACAACCTTCAGACTGTCAGTAAAGACACTCAAAACCTCGTCTCTAAGGCTGCCTTGAAACGAGTTTATGAAGTCCTTCGAGGCGTGAGCATATGCATTCCCTCCGCTCATCTGAGCTCTCACAGACAGGTCTGTAATGCGACTTGCATATTTGCTGGCATAGGTATTGAATATCGCGGCGGGAATCGAAACACCCCAGATTGACCCGAAGCTTCGAATAAAAGCCCAAGTTGCAGTTGCAAGTGCCGTGTCACTCTCAGGCAATGGCGCTTGGACAGCTGGGAGGAGGGTGGTCAATATCAATCCCGAGCCTCCACCAACAACAATCTGGAGTATAACATATACTGCTAAAGATGAATTTGCATCAAGAGTTGTGAAGCAGCCAATTCCGATGGTCATAATAGCAAAGCCGGCGATGTGCAGTGGCTTATATCTTCCAAATTTAGCAAGGAGTAGTCCACTGATCAGGCCAAAAGGTACAAGCGATGTAACTGTAGGGAGAAGCAGTACTCCGGATCTTGTAGGTGATGCCGCGATGACAGATTGGAAATATACCGGCAAAAAGTAAACAACCCAAAAAGTGAACATTGTATGCACAAACGTGAGTCCAAGAGCGGTGGCCGAAGTCCGGTTACTGAAAAGTCTCATCGGTACTACTGGTTCAGTTGCCCATGTTTCGTATACTTGAAAGCCAACAAGTCCAAGCAGACCAATAACCAAAGGGACAATAACGTGCCAGTCACCCCACCCATAACGAGTACCTCCAGTTGATAGAGCTATCAAGACTGAGGTGACAGATGCTATAAGGATAGCATTGCCGAGAAAGTCTACTCTCTTAATCTTGACTGAAAATGACGATTTATCCTCATAGCTTTCGGGTAGGAATAACAGAAGCAGTATGAGCGCCGCACCAGCGATTGGAAGATTCAAATAGAACACCCAACGCCAAGTTGTGTTCTGGACGATGGCGCCACCGATAAAGGGTCCGAGTGAAGTTCCAATAGCAAAGACACCAAATATAATACCCATGAAGTTGCCGCGCTCACGCAGAGGCACCAGGTCGCACACTATCAGATCAATGAGCATGTTGATGCCGCCTCCTCCGACTCCTTGGACTGCGCGTCCGCCAATAAGCATTGCAGTAGTAGTAGCTCCACCACTAATACCGCTGCCAAGCGCAAACATCGCAACGACTGATATCATCAACCATTTTCTTCCGAAGATATCTGCAACTTGGCCGAATAGTGGCAGAACAGCAGTGCTAAGCGAGCCGTGTCAGCGATTGTCTTTCTTTTGAATTCATCAAAAGGAGTAAAGTGACATACCTTGTCAAAAAATACACGTTAACAAACCAGATGTACTGCTCACCAGCTTCAAGATCCTTGGCGATGGTTGGCAGTGCGGTTGAAGTCACGGTACCCTCGAGTGCGGCTAGCAGCCCGGTGACACTCAAAGACACAAAGACTGCCCAAAATCGCCACGGATATTTCTTTGGACCTGAAGTGTTCTTTTGAGTGCTGACAGTTGCAGGAGCTCCCGAGTCAACCTTATCTGTGACCGGAGAGTCAACATTGCCGTCCTTAGTAGGAGCAGAAAGTGAGCGGGTCTCCTCGCTTGGTGCCATATCTGCTTGCAGTGATGTTTACTGGCTTTGCACAGAGACAATAATTTGTTGGAGCCGTGAAATATAAAGAGGGTTGTTGAATTGTTGGGGCTTGCGATATAGCTTGCGATATAGCATTAGAAGGATCGAGGATGTATTTCTGTAATAAGGTAGCAATGATGTCTCAAAAGTCCGTCCGTAGACTGTAAAGAGAAGAGAGACAATGACAAAAAGTTGAGATATGAAAGGATACAATTGAAGCTGTAAAATTAAAACAAGATTGGCTGGCGTTGTCGAAGACACCGAATTCGGTGTCTGAAGTCGGTGTCTTCACATACTCGGTGTGTTGGTCGAATCTTACACTCCAAATGCTTGCCCTGCAGATCATGTAAGGAATGAATTATTTACGTTCCATCCAAAAACATGTACCATGTGTAAGAAAACGGGTCGGCACGGAGATGAGCCACAGGAAGCTGTGCTGTTTTCATGCGACTGTTTGGACATAATGGTATTGCGCCAAGAACCATGAAAATTGAGAGCCCTACCAACACCCTTGTTATTCCAACATAAATCGTAAGCACACTGCAGCAGCTTTCTCGTGATCATTCACGCATCGAGGCCCCTAACTGCCAGATGAATTGACGCTGACACACGAATCTTCGAAAATAAGGCAATCAGTGCGATCAAGGTGTGGTTAATACAAATCCATACAGTTACTAACAACAGAAAACAACAATGCCAAAACAGCCACTTAAACACCGAACTGCATGCGTTCGTTGTCATTCGCAAAAGCTTCGGTGTCCTGGACGGCGGGCTGCAGAACAAAGCTGTTCCAGGTGTCACAAGGTCGGTGCAGAATGCACATTTGGCATCTCAATGCGTGGCTTACGAACACCTTCTTCATCGCGGGTTGATCTAAGGACTGCAGACGATATGGATAGAGATGTTGTGAGCCGTAGAAAGAGCCACGGAAGAGCTGCGCATACCACGACTCTTGAAGACGGAGACGATGTAAGAGACCAAGACATTCGTGTCACTGATGGCTGTTCTGAATTTAGATACGACCAGACTCGAGGTAAGATATACAGCCAGTTTGTAGGGTCTGTACAGAACTCTGCAGTGATATTGACTTTATCATAGTTCATCAACCACAGGAAGAGACATTTGAGGATATCGTCAACGACTGGAACGGCAATCCAAACGGCTCATTCTCTGAAAATGATGCACTGGCTGCCTACATATTGCCTGGAACGGATTATGGCGGTATAAACATGGCGTATCAAGAACCATTTTCTCGAACTCAGCCAGATACAGTACCTTCTATCCTTGACCATGGCCCAGCTCCGAACGATACGCATTCTCGTGACACGTTGAATCATCTGGCCAGTAAGCCGAACTATACATGTATATTCCAGCCGCCCAAGAATGTTCACGAGTGTATGAAAAACCTTTCGAAACTCAGTCTGGACCTATATGAGCATTCCATCATCATTCCTCCACTTTCAACGCACCCTGACACCTCTTCTGCGGAATCGGGCGCGGACACAAGGAGTGATGTTGAAACTGCAACTAAGATTATACAGAACCAATACCCAGCGAATCATGAAGCTCAGGAAACCGAAGAATTCCCTATCGACGATACTTTCCACCTGACTACCGCTCTTCTGGACATCGTCTGCTATCTAAATGAATTCCGGACTGACGTTTCACACATAACCACCGAAACAGCAGGAAATTCGTCCAACAAGCGTCCGCAGCCTAACAAAATCGTTTCCTGGGAGGACGTCGTCGAAACACGAGGTGATGCGAGGCAAGGTGTTTGCGACCGCACTGTCGATAAAGCGACCGTCATGCTTGTCATTTCTTGTTACACGCGGCTGATGGATGTTTACGAATGCCTTTTTGGCCATATAAAAGCTTGTGTGGAGAAGGCGATTCTCCCAAGAAACAATGCTGGCCAACTAGTTTCTCTGCCAGCAGTAAGAGTTGGATCCTTCCAAGTACCAACGTCAAAAGCCATACCGCTCCAAGTAATGACGCTTTTGCAACTTTCATCTAGTGTTGGAGGTAATATGAAAACCTTACTAGATAGACTGCAAACCTCGCCATGGGGCGGTACAAAAGGTATGCTGGATACAAACGAGTCAACTTTAGATATTATGTGTAAAGATGTCAAACACCGTGTCCTCGATGTATCTAGACAGATCCGTGTGACGTGGACGATCTTGTATCAATCAGGGCTACTGCAAAACAGATCCAGTTAGATAAGATACACTCATCAGTGTTCGAGATGTTGGATTGGTCGCGGGAAATAGTTTCTAGCTTTTTGAGAAATGGAACGAGTTCAACATGATCCGCACATGAAGAAGAAAGCTATTTTCTAGAAGCAACAGGTTTACGATTGACGCTTTTTTCTGTGTTGATGTTTCCAAGACATTTACTGGAGCCTAGCTCAATAGTACTTGCTTGCGAATTTATCAGACATGTCAAGGGCAGATAGTTCTGCAAAAGACTGGTACATAGATTTGCCATCTTCTCCCACATTCGTCAACCTTCCATCCTTCAAATATGTTTCCACCCATGTTAGACTGACAGTCGTGTTGTCGATGGTGATGAAGTCCATCGCATCTACGTGTAGAGCTTTAAAGTCGGCATCTCCCGAAATCGCCAACAAGTCGGCGATGCTGCGAAAATAATACTCAATGATCAAATCATGGTCATCAATCTTCCACGGAAGTCCAAGGCTAGCTGTTACTGCGCGCGTACTGGCGGTGCTGAAGGCCTGTCAATTCTCACATTAGATGGGAAAACAACATGTGAGCTAAGCTTCGTGCAACCCGCTTACCACTTGATAGCTCAAGATCCCATAACGCTCGTGGATTTTGGCAGCTTTGATTGCATGATCCCCGGCGCAAAATGCGTGGAATGCTTCCTCTGAAACACCATCTTTGCGGTAGTAGGAACCCGCCATCCGTAAAACTCGGGGTGATGTTGAGGCAGCCATATCCGATGATTGAGATGAGATATACAAAGTGGTGGGTTTAAGACATTTAGGAACGTGTCCTCGGCTGCCAACGATCCATTATTTAAACCCATACATGAATTACAGTCGATGTGCTACAGCCGGTACCATTCGGCATCAAAATGGAGGGACTCGGGATTCCGATGAGTCTTATTTTCAAAGTAGATCACACGAGACGGAACGTCCGACTGGCTCTTACAACCCCGGATGGGACAGACTTCGGAAGAGAGTGACTAATGGCCTTTCGAGCCAAAGGTTTACTTGGATATTCGCTTTATTGGCCCAAGGAGCAGGGCCCACCATGTGCAATATCCGATATCAAGTACCAATGGTAATACAGTATCTCGTTGAAGAAAGGTCATAGTCAGATCACAAATCCTAACCGAATCGAAGCGCAGTCTGTCTCCGACGCACATAATAGTCCGAGAATCCCATTGAGATGTGCTATCCCTCGTGACCCCTCGTGATCGGACTTTTACAATTGAGTCGAAGAGAGCCGTAGATTCGGACTCGTTGGGACTCTGGGATAGAGTTGTTCTGTGATACTATGGTCATATAGGATACGTAGATACGGCTCGGTCGTTTGCAAACGCCAATCTTCTCTCTATATCCACTATATCGTATTTAGTACCCTGAGACACGATCTACATTTCTTCCAAGATCATTATGGCCCAAAACGTGAACGAAGCCATCGCGGTAATCGGATCTGGCTGTCGCTTTCCTGGCAAAGCTATCTCGCCTGCCAGACTCTGGGAGCTGTTGTGCCAACCGCGCGACTTATCACAGAGGATTCCAGTTGATCGATTCAATCCAGAAGGATTCTATCATCCAGATGGATTACACCATGGAAGTAGCAATGTCCGAGACTCTTATCTTCTGTCTGAAGATTACCAACATTTCGATGCCGATTTTTTCAGCATTAAGCCCATCGAAGCCAACGCAATCGATCCCCAGCAACGTTTGCTCCTTGAGACCGTATATGAAGCAACTGAGTCTGCCGGCCTAAAGATTGAGGATATGCAAGGCAGCTCCACTGCAGTATATGTTGGTGTAATGGGAGGTGACTATAGCGACTTGATCTTGAGAGACCCTGATAGTATTCCGACATATTTCGCTACTGGGACTGCGAGAAGTATCTTATCGAACCGTATTTCGTACTTCTTCGACTGGCGCGGTCCATCGATGACGATAGATACAGCCTGCTCATCTAGTCTGGTTGCTGTTGACCAAGCGGTACAAACGTTACGAGAAGGACGTTCTCGCGTTGCGATTGCTGCAGGGGCAAATCTGATTCTTGGCCCGGAAAATTATATCGCCGAGTCGAAGCTCAAAATGCTATCGCCCAACGGACGTAGTCGAATGTGGGACATAGACGCTGATGGCTACGCACGCGGAGACGGATTTGCAGCCATCGTCTTAAAGACTCTCTCATCAGCTCTGGAAGATGGCGACCATATCGAATCTATTATTCGGGAGACGGGGGTTAATCAAGATGGAAGAACCAAAGGCATCACAATGCCAAGTGCCTCTGCCCAGGCAGACTTGATGCGTGAGACTTATAGAAGAGCTGGATTAGATCTTTCCAAAAGGAGTGACAGACCACAATTTTTTGAGGCTCATGGGACTGGTTAGTGTGCCTAACAGGATGCAGACTATATGCGAGAAAGAACTGACGATATCCAGGAACCCCAGCGGGTGATCCAATTGAGGCCGAGGCTATCAGCAGAGCTTTCTTTCCCGCCGACGACAAAAGCTCGAAGCAGTCCGATGGCCATGGTGTTCTCTACGTGGGCTCTGTGAAGACCATCATCGGTCATACCGAGGGTACTGCAGGCCTTGCCGGCCTCATCAAAGTGTCTCTCGCCCTTCAACATGGTCTGATCCCTCCCAATTTGCACTTCAATCACTTGAGTCCCAGTGTCGCGCCGTTCTATAACAACTTGGAGATTCCTATAGCGTTGAAAGCTTGGCCGGTCATACCATACGGTTGCCCTCGACGCGCAAGCTTAAATTCTTTCGGGTTCGGAGGAACTAATGCGCATGCAATTCTCGAGAGTTATAGCCCCAACTCGTTAATGTCGCTCAAAGGATCCATCCAAGCAAATCCTGTATTCATACCCTTCAACTTCTCGGCATCATCCGAGTCCTCTTTGCGAGCATCCTTAAAAGCTTATTCTGGTATCTTAAAAGAAAATGAGAGTGTAGACCTTCGAGATCTTTCAGGAACCTTGGCGTTTAAAAGAAACGCCTTTGCTGTCAAGGCATCCTTTTCAGGTTTGACTACTGATAGTCTCTGCTCGAAGATAGACTCGACTCTCAAAACCGAGGGGAGCAATATCGGAATTCGATCGGTATCCAAGTCGCCGTCAATACTTGCAGTATTTACTGGTCAGGGTGCGCAATGGGCTGGTATGGGACGGGAGCTAATCCTAGGATCTGACGCCGTGCTGCAATCCGTTGAACGGCTCGAAACGTATTTGACTGAATTGCCTATTCCTGATCGTCCATCGTGGTCTCTCAAAAAGGAACTCCTAGCAACCGCACCCGCCTCTCGTCTTTCTGAAGCATCAATTGCGCAGCCGCTGTGCACGGCTTTACAGATCATCCTCGTTGATTTATTGCGGAGCGCAGAAGTGAAATTTACAGCTGTGGTGGGTCACTCATCCGGAGAAATCGGTGCTGCATACGCTTGTGGCCATATTTCTGCTAAGCATGCAATGTATATCGCCTACTATCGAGGGTTCCATTCTCAACTTGCAACTGGGCCTGACGGAAAAAGGGGGGCAATGATGGCTGTAGCCACTTCGATGGAAGATGCTCAGGAAATGTGCGATATTCCTGACTTTGCAGGTAGGCTATCTGTCGCTGCGAGCAACTCTGCAACTAGCGTGACACTTTCGGGTGATTTCGACGCCGTCGAGGAAGCAAAGCAAATTTTTGACGAGGAGAAGAAATTTGCTAGGCTTTTGAAAGTTGATAAAGCTTATCACTCTCATCACATGCTGCCTTGCACCGAGAAATACATTGAATCCTTGCGTCGATGCGAGATTAACGTCGGAGACCTTGACAACATGAACGGCTCGTGGTTCTCCAGTGTTTACGGCGGTGAATTTCCGGCTTCGCCTGATTCTCTAGCAGATGTGTATTGGAATACGAACATGTTAAATCCTGTACTGTTCTCGCAAGCCATTGGTTGCGCTGCATCAACGAAAGGCCCTTTTGATGTCGTCCTCGAAGTTGGACCACACCCTGCGTTACAAGGCCCAGTCTTAGAGGTCATTCAACAAGAAATTGGTAAGACTATCCCGTATTGTGGAGTTTTGAGCAGAGGCAAAAACGACATTGAAACTTTATCTGATGCCCTGGGATTGATCTGGAGTCATCTTGGCGCCAGTGCCGTCAACTTCCAACAATATGATTCGCTCATGTCTGGCGGCGCAAGCTTCGAGTTTCAAGAAGATTTACCACTATACGCCTGGGATCATGAACGTCGATTCTGGTACGAGTCTAGAGTTTCTGAAAATTATCGCACTCGCCAGGATTCTTGTCATGAACTGTTGGGAGTCAGAGTCGCCGATGGCACAGAGCAGGAAATTCGGTGGCGGAACATGCTCTCGGTGAAAGAAGTCCCCTGGCTTCGAGGCCATCAAATTCAAGGAGAAATAGTATTTCCTGCGGCTGGATATGTTACCATGGCACTAGAAGCGTCTTTGTCACTTGCAGGGGAACGATCGGTCGTGGCAATTGAAGTTCAAGACCTCGTTATTGGTCGGCCCATATCATTTGCCGACGAAGAATCAGGAGTCGAGACTCTCTTCACGCTCACCAATGTTAGTAACGCAGATGGAAGTGCGACAATGTGTACCGCCAACTTTACATGCTACTCAAGTCCTCAGAATCACAAGAGAGGCAGCACAATGATCCTGACGGCAACCGGTCACTTACAGATTAGTCTTGGTGACGGACACTCAAACTTACTGTCTTCTAGACCCATCGAGCCTTTAAATCTGGTCGAAGTTGATACAAGTCGCTTTTACTCTGCGTTGAGCGACCTCGGCTATGGTTATAGCGGACCCTTCAAAGGATTGTCCACTTTGAAACGCAAAATGGACGTAGGCACTGGTCTCGTTGCAAGCACCAACAGCACCAATACAGCTAAGCCCATGCTAATCCATCCGGCGATGCTAGATTCCGCCTTTCAAGCAATATTTCTTGGATACGGTTGGCCAGGTGACGGCAGACTGTGGTCTATGCATGTTCCTACCAAGATTGAAAAGGTAAAGGTCAATGTATCCCTCTGTCGTTCTGAACTGCGGGGGGATGTTCAGTTGCCCTTTGACTGCATTTTGAGCGACAATCCTTTGTACCCCATATATGGAGATATCGATATTTTCACCCGTGATGGACGAAGCAGCATTGTTCAAATCGAAGGTGTTACGGCTGTACCACTCTCCGCAGCTTCTCGAGCGGACGACCGCAATATATTTTCGGATATTTCATGGAATGTTGCTTTGCCAAATGGTCTGATTGCTGCCGAAAATGACCGTGCAAAAGCTGAAGACTTCGAATTGGCACTCCTTTGCGAACGTGTAGCACACCTATATCTCATGGAACTGGATAAAACATTTCCACCCGAAGTCCGCGCGAGCTTGCAGTGGAATTTCCAGAGACTCCTGGACTTTGCAAGTTATACGGTTCGGCTAGTGGCAGCTGGCAGACACCCCTTCGCTAAGAAAGAATGGACGCACGATACACGGGAGCAGGTAATTCCTCACGCGAGAAGGTATGTTTGCGTTCTGCTTAACTCGATTTGATATGCTGACACTTTTTTGTAGTTTCACTGACAGCACTGATTTGAAACTTATGCTTGCTGTTGGTGACAACTTGCCTGCAGCCATTCGTGGCGAAACTGAAATATTGGAACACATGACTCGCGGCAACATATTGGACGACTACTACGTCTCTGCACTTGGGCTTCCACAATGCACAAGGTATATTGCCAAAATGGCTAGTCAATTTGTCAATAGATACTCCAATCCTAAGATTCTTGAGATTGGTGCGGGGACAGGGGGTGCTACTAAGAGCATCCTCAAATATCTCAAGGAGCAAAACCAGACCGTTGCCTCGTACACTTTCACTGACATCTCGGGAGGCTATTTTGAAAAGGCCCGCGAAGTATTCAAAGATCTAAGTGGGAATATGTTGTTCAGCGTGCTTGATGTGGAGAAGGATGTTGTGTCGCAAGGCTATTCCGAACATTCCTATGATCTAGTCATCGCGTCCATGGTTCTACACGCAACCTCGAAACTGGAAAACACAATGAAAAACGTCCGCCGCCTACTGAAGCCTGGTGGCTACTTGTTGATGCTGGAAACAACAAGCAATTCACCATCAAGAATCGGTTTTACGATGGGTGGTTTACCTGGATGGTGGTTGGGAGCAGATGATGGCAGAGCACTTTCACCTTGCGTGCCATCAGCAAAATGGGATGAAATTCTGAGGAACACTGGGTTTGGTGGCGTTGATTCAATCACGCCTGAGCTTGACCCTTTACCATGCCCGCTATCTGTGATTGCATCACAAGCTGTTGACAATCGTGTCTCTGCCCTACGCAAGCCACTGCAGTCACCAACAATTACACCACTGCCTCAAAATTTATTTGTTCTTGGCGGAACCACATTGTTGACTGCCCAACTTGCAAGAGGAGTCGTGGAACTTCTCAGAGGGCGGTACAATCGTGTCACCGTCGTGGATCATCTGGAAAACATCAATACGCTCGATCTACCTCCAATGTCAACAGTGCTTAGTTTGACGGACTTAGACGAACCTGTTTTCATGTCAATGACAACGAAGAGACTTGAGAGCTTAAAAGGCCTTTTCGATCAGTCGAGGAATGTACTTTGGCTTACGACAGGATGTTTAGGCAAAGATCCGTATGCTAATATGATCGTTGGTTTTGGTAGAACATTAGTGTTGGAAATGTCTCACATTCGCCTACAATTTTTGGATGTTGACATACCAGACAGCTTGGAGCCCCAGGCCTTGGCGGACGTTCTGTTACGTTTGCAAATCACAGGCCAGTGGGAAACTGAGGGAACGAACAGCGATGTTTTGTGGACTACGGAACCAGAGCTAGCCCTAGATCAGCGGAGACTGATGCTGCCGCGCGTTTACCTTAATAAGGCGCAGAATGATCGCTACAATTCCTCTCGAAGGCCTATAACGAAGCAGTTGGACTCTAGCAAGTCCAAAGTTGGGGTTATTCATACCGGCGATTCGTATACACTACGGGAGTGGAATATGCCAAACCATGCACAAAACTCCCATGGAGCTAACTGTGTGGATATCAATGTCAGACATTCATTGTTATCATCTATCAAGATAAGCACAGGCGCCAGCTTATATCTATCGATTGGTTCAACTTTGGATAGTAACAAACTAGTCCTGGCTCTATCTGAAACTCAAACATCTGCTGTTAGCACTCCTGAAGCTTGGACAACACCCTGCGATATCGCTGAAAACCAACAGCAGCATTTTTTGCTTTCAGTTGCTCACAATCTCGTAGCTCAGTCGATACTGGCACTCACTGACGCTGACGAAACCATTCTGTTAAACGAGCCAGGAGATTCATTTGCCCGTGTCACCACACAGAGGGCTGCCGAAAAGAACTTACACGTTGCATTTGCAACAACATCTGCTGAAAGAGGCTCTCCCTGGGTCTTAATCCGCCCAAGCACATCGAAGCGCCTGGTCAAAAGCATGCTACCTGATCACGTGTCAGTCTTCATGGATATGTCCTCAACCAGTGATTCTGAAGAGGCTGTTGGGCACCTAGTCTCTGCTTGCTTATCGCCTGCTTGCAGAATCGTAAAATCATCTGTCATTTTCAGTCCTTCCGCGATCGTGCTACCTAAGTTTTCAACCGAGCAAATCGCGAGACAGCTGAAACATGCTTCACAGCATGCCGAAATCCCCAAATCGCAAGAGCTCATTCCCCCCAAAGAAGAAACTTTGCTTCTAACAGATTTCCCCAAGTCTCTTTCTTCTACTAGTCGATTCTCATTGATAAACTGGACGCATCAAGCCCCTGCCCAGGTCAATCTCGAGCCTATAGATTCGAAACCTATGTTCTCTAAGGATAAAACTTATCTTCTTTTTGGCTTGACTGGTGGTCTTGGCCAGTCACTCACTCAATGGATGGTTCACCACGGCGCTAGATTTATTGTACTAACGAGTCGGAAACCAAGCGTTGAGGCGCAGTGGCTTAGAGATCTTGAAGCGCTTGGTGCTACCGTCCAAGTTTTTCAAAAGTACGTCCTGTGTGCTAATCCAACGTTGTTATTGAATATTAATTGCGCGCTAGTGATATTACCGACGAGCAGTCAGTGCGGAATCTCTGCGATGAAGTACGCAAGACTTTCCCACCCATTGCTGGCATAGCCAATGGTGCCATGGTTCTTGACGATACACCTATCTTGAATATGACCATTGAGAAGCTGGACAAGGTTCTAGCTCCGAAGGTTAAAGGTAGCATATATCTGGATAAACTTTTCGCCAATGATGACTTGGAATTTTTCATTTTGTTTTCCTCTTTGGCCTGCGTTTTAGGTAACAAAGGTCAGTCGAATTATACCACAGCAAACTCTTTTATGGTAAGTCTTGCCTCCCAGCGAAGAAACCGGGGTCTCGCAGCCTCCGTCATCAATATAGGAGCAACAGTTGGAAATGGATATCTCACTCGCGAACGAAGCCAAGAATTGCAGGACTATCTTCGCAAAGCTGGCTTCATGTGGATGTCGGAGCGAGACTTTCAACAGGTGTTTGCCGAGGGCGTCGTCGCTGGCCGGGTAGACTCGGGTCAGAGTGGTGAGGTGGTGAGTGGTTTACGTGTGACCAATGACGCGGAAGAAAAGACTATCTGGTACAACAATCCTAAATTTCAACATTGTATCATCCGCCAAAGTGTGGATGAAACGAATAGCGAAAAGGCAAAACCGATCGTTCCACTCAAGACAGAGTTGTTGCACGCGACAAACAAAGAGGAGATCGAGCGTATACTCAAAGGTATGATTCTACCATCTAGTGAATACCAAATTCTACTAACATGAGCTATAGATTCTATTGTTCTCAAACTGCGAACTGCGCTTTTACTTAGTTCCGATAGTGCCGACATGATGGATAAGAACGCTGATGATCTAGGTATTGACTCCCTAGTGTCAGTATCGCTGCGCTCCTGGTTCTTAAAAGAACTCCACATAGACATGCCGGTCATGAAAATACTAGGTGGTTCGACTATTGGCCAGCTACTATCATTCGCCGTGGTGAAGTTGCCGGTCGACCTTACTCCAAATTTGAATGCAAGCATTTCTTCTCCCAAATCAAAAATCCATTCAACAGATTCAGCGCCGACTGTGAAAGAAAGCGACGTTCGAGAAACCTCTGAAACTTATAGCAAAGTCGAATCGTCAAGTTCCTCATCGTCTGTTTCATTGATTCAAAAGGAGTCGTCAGAAACCGGTTCCTTTACTCCAATATCGCCTTCATCATCCTCGTTTTCCATGGCGACACCAAGTGATAAGCCCCGCTCTACCAAAAGATTCTTCAAAAGGACCCATAAAATGTCCTTCGGCCAATCTCGGTTCTGGTTCTTGACGTCCTTCCTCGCAGATAAAACGACATTCAACGTTACTTGTTCCATCCACGTCACAGGTCCTCTAATAGTTAATCAATTTGCAAACGCAGTGAAGTCAATAGGCCAGAGACATGAGGGGTTGCGAACTTGCTTTTTTGATGATGAGGACCAAGGTCCGATGCAAGGGATACTCGAGAACTCACTGCTGCACCTCGAGCAGAAGACCGTAGAGGAAACTCAAGTCGTCATCGAATTCGCAAGGATGAAGGCCCACGTCTATGATTTGGAACACGGCGAGACGATGAAAATCTTGCTTTTATCGGAGTCGACAGCGTCCCATCATCTGATCATTGGGTATCACCATATCAACATGGACGGAGTTAGTCTTATGGTCCTACTTTCCGACCTAGAGAGGGCTTATAGTGGCAAGCCTCTAGCTTCTGATATCCTTCAGTATCCCGAATTTTCCGAGAAACAGCGCCAACAACACACGCTCGGGAATTTTGAAAACGACATTATCTTCTGGAAAAGGGAGTTTAATGAGCTGCCTCCTACACTGCCCATTTTATCACTTTCTACGGTCACCACTCGTCGTGTTATAGCAGATTATAGTTCAAACAAAGCGGAAGTTAGGATTAGCGCCGCATTGTCGCAAAGTGTTCGAAAAATATGTCGGGAAGCCAAGGCCACTCCCTTTCACTTCTATCTTGCAGTGTTTCAGATCCTTCTTACCAGATTTTCGGGTGTGGATGATATTTGTATAGGTGTTGCGGACGCCGGCCGATCTGATAGTGGTGCTTTTGAGAGCATTGGGCATTATCTAAACGTAGTGCCGTTGCGTTCCAAGCTGCAACGATCTCAGAGCTTCTCTAGTATCTTGGCGAACGCCAAGGCTAAAGCTTATGCCGCACTTGCTAACGCGAATGTTCCAATCGATGTTCTCTTGAATGAGCTGGGCGTTGTAAGGTCAACCACCAACAGTCCTCTTTTTCAAGCGTTTATCGATTACAGAAATGTACCGGAAACCCAGACGTTTGGGAACTGCAAGTTAGAAGGACAAGAATACTCAGTAGGGCGAACTGCTTATGATATTCTCTTAGATATCGTGGACAATAGTGCAGGCGAGTCGCTTTTATCGATCGTCGTTCAGCAAGATCTGTACACTAATGGTGATGCGGATATCCTCATGAAAGCCTTTATAAATTTGATTGAAGTCTTTGCAGTCGATCCCCAAGTGGGCATGGAAGCGCCTTCATTGTATTCGCTAGTGGATGTTGAGGATGCAATCAAGCTGGGTACTGGTAGGTCTGAGGGTTCGTAAGTGTATGGTCATAGGCTAATTGTATACAGGTCCTAGTCTAAAGTCAACTTGGGAAGAAACTTTACCGCATCGCATTGACTCCGTCGGCCGAAAAGCCGGATCGCAAGTTGCTGTAAAAGATGGACTTGGTCACAAGCTCACCTACACTGAATTGATGAAACGGACCAACACGATTGCCAGTGAACTCTCGGGGGCGAACATATTCCAACAACCCAGTCCCAGGGTCGCAGTATTCCAAGAGCCCACTGTGGATTGGGTATGCTCGGTTTTGGCCATTATGCGGCTTGGTGCAACATACGTGCCGCTTGATTTACGTGCGCCCCTTCCAAGATTGGCTACCATTGTCAAAGATTGTCACCCACAAGCACTTCTCTTCCACAACGCAACTTCAGATTATATAAACAAGCTCGACTTGCTTGATACTGCTGCCATAAACATATCCCACCTCAACTCTCGTGACGTCGAGGTATCCAATTGCGCCAATCCTGATTCTCCAGCAGTCATTCTCTATACTAGTGGATCTACTGGCGTACCCAAAGGCATTTGCCTCCACCACAGAGCTATCAGAAACCAGATAGAGGGCTTCTCAGAGCGATGGGAGATCACGTCTGATATAGTTTTGCAACAGAGCGCATTTAGCTTCGATATCTCCTTGTGGGAGATGTTCACGGCTCTAGCAAATTCTGGAACCGTCTTCATTGTGTCTAAAGCGTCGCGTGGAGATCCGGTTGCTCTGTCGAAGATCATTTGGGATGAAAGCATTACACTCACCATTGGGGTAACTTCCGAGTATATCACGTGGCTCCGTTATGGTGAAGCCAAATATCTGCAACAATCAAGCTGGAGACTGATGCTTTGTGGTGGTGAGCCATTCTCGGATATACTCAATTCTGAGCTGAAAGCTTTGGGTAAACCGGATCTTCGAGCTGTCAACGTCTACGGGCCGACAGAAGTATCCTTCTTTTCCAACGAGCTTGAAGTGCTGTACAAGGGAAAAGGCGATGATCTCAAGTTACCCATGCCCGTTGGGCCAGCCGGTTCGAACTACTCCATCTATATTTTGGATGAAAATCTGGATCCCGTCCCCGCTGGTGTTCCTGGCGAAATATATATCGGTGGGGCATCAATCGCCACGCAATACATCAATGACAAGGCACTCAGCAGCCACAGATTTCTCGACAATAAGTTTGCTTCGCCCGACTGGCTTTTAAGAGGATGGAAGACAATGCATCGATCAGGTGACTGGGGTCGGCTACGGAAAGAAGATGGTGCTCTTATGTTCGAAGGCAGAATTGTGGGAGATACCCAAATCAAGCTGAGAGGTCTTCGAATTGAGTTACGCGATGTAGAGAGCACTATTCTTTCCCAAGCGACTGGGGTGCTGGAAGACGTTGTGGTTTCAGTCCGTGGAGATCCACAATTCCTTGTCGCGCATGTGGTATTCCGTGGCGATTATCACTCCACAGAAGAAACGCGCGACAAATATCTCAAGCGGCTTGTTTCTTCACTACCTCTGCCACAATACATGTGCCCAGCTATGGCCGTGACGCTGAAGACGATGTTGTTGAACAATCATTCTAAGAAGGACAGACGTGCTATCAGCGACCTTCCTCTTCCAGAAAAACATGATAGAATGGAGCTGGATAGTAGCCATGCTCTCACGCCTACTGAAACACGACTAAAGGATATTTGGGAAGTCGTCCTTACCAAACACATTCTGGTTTCTCACACAATTAACGAGGATTCGGATTTTTTCCACTCCGGTGGCAACTCTATGATTTTAATGGCGTTGCAATCCAGTATCAAGCAACATTTCTCTGTTTCTCTTCCGTTGGTCAAATTGTTCGAGGAAAGTACTCTTCGCCGCATGGCAAGCTGTATAGAAAGTGGATCCGTTCAGCAACAAGCCAGCCTGGATATCAACTGGAAGCAGGAAATAGAACTCGATGCTAATACTTTGACGGCGCCAGCATATCGAGAAAAAGCGCAACCACATGAGCCAAGGGTTGTGTTATTGACTGGATCTACTGGCTTCCTTGGTAAAGCCATGCTTCGGCAACTCGTGGAACAAGAAAGCATCCAGAAGATATACTGCATAGCTGTACGTGGCGAGCAACGATTTTCAGAATTTCCTTCCAAGAAGATAAAAGTTTACGCAGGGGACTTGACTCTGCCACGGTTGGGTCTCTCACTGAAGGATGCGGAAGCCGTCTTCAATGAAGTGGACACCATCATTCACAACGGTGCTGATGTGTCCTTCCTGAAGACCTATTCAACGTTGAAAGCGGCCAATTTGACCTCTACTGTGGAGTTGGCAAATCTCGGTCTCAGGGGATCGCAGCCGCAGTTCCATTACGTATCTTCAGCCGGTGTCGCGCAGCTCACAGGCAAAGAGGTCATTGATGAAAGCTCTGTAGTCCAATATCACCCACCAACTGATGGTTCAAATGGATACTCTGCCTCAAAGTGGGCCAGTGAAGCATATCTGGAAAGAGTACACCAGCATTCAGGGTTGCCCGTATTCATCCATCGTCCATCATCAATCATTGGAGAAGATGCCCCAGAGTTAGATATCATGCATAATCTACTGCGCTATTCTCGAAAGATGAAGGCTGTGCCTGATCTTTCTTCATGGCGAGGTTGGTTTGATTTCATCCCTGTGGACGACGTTGCCTCGGGGATTTTGAAGGCAACCTCTCTCCATAGATCGTTGCCAAGTCCTGTGTTGAAGTATATCCATCAGTCTGGACAGATAGAGGTGCCCATTGGTGATTTCAAAACATTTTTGGAAAACGAGAGCAAGGATGAATTCGAGATGTTTTCTAGTGATGATTGGATTCGGAGAGCGCAAGAATCAGGTCTACACGAGTTGGTTGCGACATACATGTCTCAGGCGGCAAGCGTTCCTGTTGTGTTGCCGAGGATGGCTAGAAGTGATGTATGAATAGCTTGTGTTACAGTTCATCTACAATGGGGTTTGATCTTGATAGCTGATTTACGCTTACATTTATACATTCATATAATATTGTCACCCAAATTTATTACTTTTTGTAATTCACACCGCCACCTGATCACTTCAACCCGCTCACGATCATGCTCATGAATGCTACTCTACTACATCATGCCTAGTTTTCAGAATCAGCGTTTATAGTCTAGTTATATTGTCTTAATTCGGAATTAGAAATATCATCTTGAATCCTTGTTCTGAATCTACAAAACATTATTTACACCTTGCTTATATCATCTCACTAGCGTGTCACAATCATCGGGGTACGATTCATAAGATCATCTGAAACCACCTCTTTATTCTTACTTCTAAACCTATCTTAAATCTGATTAGAAGTAATATCTCCTCCCTATCTCCTCAATCAACCAAACCATGCAAATATTTCCTACTCGGTGAAGGGACTGGTTGTGTCTTCCAACCCACCACGCGCCCTCTCAACCCTCTTACCCCTTCTATTCAACCTAATCCACTCCCTCACCTCCCGAATCTCCACCTCTAACTCACCCATCTCCTTTTTTATGGCCTCGATCTCTTCGGGTGTCCGGGTCGTCGGGCTCGACGCCATGGTTATTTCGTGTTTTTTTGCGGCGTGCCGACTGGTTAGTGTGGAGAGGTAGAGGAGGGCGGTTGTTAGGGGGGGGCTGTTGGGGAAGGAGGTTGTGGCTGAGGGGAGAGGGGGAGGGGGGGGTTGGGAGGATTGGGGGGATTGCATTGTGAGGAGGTTGTTGTGGTGGTGGTGGTTGGTGGTGGGATGGTGGATTTGGGTGTGTTGGATAGTGGTTGTTTGAGATGGTGGATGGTGGATGTGTGGAATGGTGGGTGTGTTGATGAGAGTTTGTAATGTTTGTACTGTTGAAGACAAGAAACTCTTCATGGAGAGAAGGAGGGTGTTTAAGTAGATGAAGAGAAGTGAAGGTGTGTTGGTTTCGTTGTTGTAAATACAATAACAGTATAACTCGACTGTGTACATCTGATTGTAGTGTGTAGATGAAGTGATTATGAAGATGGATCTTGCTGTAGGAGGGAGGGGAGAGATTGAGTTTTGTGAATGCTCTGGCATTTGAATCATCGCTAATTTGATGTACAATATACAAAGGCTCATTAGTATGTGACTGTATTTTCTAGAAGTTGTGCTTTCTTAATAGTAGGTCACAAGCACTATTCGTTTTGTATTTTGTTACATAATTTTAATTTGAAAATTCAACTAATTCCTCGTTCTAAATCTACAAATCATCCGTTACAGCTTCCTCATTCTACCTCACGAGTTTCTCTAAAACAAACGGTGTACTTTCTACTAATCTACTTACATCACGAAACCACCTCCTCTATTCCACCTATAAACGTATATTATCTCGCTTAAAGCAGGCAATCTACCCCATCCTCGTTACTCTACACTCTTACTACATACTATACTCCCATCCCATCCGCACCGACCTATCGCACCCATCTCTTACCCATCCTCCTCCCACCCTCCTCCTCCTCCCAAATTCCACATCCACCCTAAATAATCCCTCCAACCCCATCCCCATCCGTCCCATACTCTCTAACACACACCTTCGCTTCTCTAACCTCCACTTCCAACTCCGCGATCTCCGTGCGGATCTCTTCTACTTCTTGGGCGGTAAGTTTGGTCGCCATGGATAACTGATCTTTTTTGAGCGCGAGCCGACATTGGCGGTTTATTAGACGGTTGGCGTCGGCTTGTTGGGTTGGCATACTGGAGAAGAGAATGGGGTGTTTGAGAGGGGGGGTGTTGATAGTGTGGGGAAGGTGGATTGTTGAAAAGTGGTTTTTTCGTATTGACAAAGAGTTGCCAACAAGTGTGGTGTCGAAGAAGAAGAAGTGTACATGAGAATCGTGTTTTCATGGAGGAAAGGGGGGTTTAAGTACCCCGAAGAGACGGACGTTGTGTTGGTTAGGTTATTATAACAACGACAGCTTAATTAACGATTCGTGTGTGTATGTTCGACAATTCAGTCGTAGCGCGTAAATCTCATGTCTGTCGCGTGATTGTTGGGAGGGTTGGTGTAGGTGTGAAAAGGGGATGTGGGGAAAGGTTTGATTGACGGTAGGCTGTGAGATTGAAGAGAAGTGCGAGGCTATGGTTTCGGGTGGCTGTTGTGCATTGTAGGTTAGTTGGTTAGTGATTCAAGTCAAGGACTCGGTTCCTGTTGGGTGTCAAAATGTGGGACTAGTGATTGTTAATGGGTGTTTTCATGTGTATGAAATGGGTATATGTGAAGTTGCTGGGTTAATAGTGTATGAGAGGGACAAGATGTCTAGGAGGATGCTTTTGGGGTAGTTACTGTAAGTAAGGTTGATGATGTAAGTATACGCAATTAAGCAGTATATTATTTTTAAGCGAGAAGATAGACATCTGGCCATTGTTTAAGAAAAGCGTGGATGTAGTGAAGTGATTGGGATAATGAGGACGATTAACCGCCCGAATAAGATATTTCTGGACTAGTTATTGTAAGGGCGAGTAGCACCCTAGAGAATCGGATTTTGACATTTAAACCGTGTATTTTTTCGAAGAGAGAGGGAAGAACTATACTAAACAATTGAATTTTTTATTGATTAGTAGCATAATTTCTAAGTAGAGTACAGAGGACTTTTATTTACTAAAGACAGTTGTTATATAGTTTAATGTAGAATTTCGATCTCGAATACCACTTTTCCAAATATCCGTCTATCTATCTTTTAACATCTTGTTAATCAAGTCCCGTTCCATCTCCCCTCTTTACGCACTATTCTTATTCTTATTCGTTATAATCACAAGATTTAGACAGAGCGTATGTTCTTGAATCCTAGCACGCAACTTCCTGTAGCTACAATAACACCGCCCAGATAACCTCTATATTTCTTTCGGCTACTTAAAATCGCCTTGCTATCCTATCCTCCTCTTCAAACTTCATATTATTTCCAAAAACAGAATAACCACAACACACACAAACATCTTCACCAAAGCCTCCTTACAAACACAATGCCCACCCAAACCGCCGGAGCCAACCGCCTCGCAGACCGACAACGTCGTCTCGCCGCAAAACACCACCAACTATATATGGCACTCGAACTGAACGCTCTCCGCGACCAGGTGCAGAAAAACGGCGACAAGAAAGCGGGGATGGGAAATCTGGACAAGAGGGAGGATGTAGAGAAGATCCGGACGGAGATTGCGGCGTTGGAGGTCGAGATCGAAGATTTACATGAGTGGATTAGACGGTATGGGAGGGATGAGGATGGGTATGGTGGGATTTGTTAGAGAATAAGGGATGAGGGAGGGGAAGGGGAGAGAGGGGAGAGGGGAGATTGGAAAGGGATTTAACAGAGGATAAAATTGTGAATTTGAAGAGGGAGAATATAAATTTTCAATAACCATGACTACTAAACAATGACCAATTGATAAATTTCAATAGCTGGATATATATCTACGGCAGCTAATAGCAGGACTTCTGATTGTTCTCGATCTCGCTTAGATGGACGATCCATTTTACTCCATTCAAGCAATCACTTCGATCCCACCAATCACACCCATTGAATCAATCCAAATTGTCAACATATCCTCACCGTCATCACCCAGCGAGCTCTCGTACTTCACACAATCTGACCTATAACACTAGATCTTGAGCCAAAAAAGTCTCATTCCTACGCTAACACATGGTATATAAAACACCTTAAACACAACCCTAGCGCTTAGAAGTTCAAACGCCCGCCATGGTATCCGCTTAGCAAGCACAAACGCCCCTAACTTACACAACCCAAACTCCATCCCATCTCATATCACAATCCACCCCTCACTCCCCCTCGCCCTTACAAACACAACACCTTACTCCCCCCTCGTCCTCACCATCCCCGCCCCCATCACCAACCCCCCACCCACAAACGGCCCCTCCCTCTCTTTCGCAGTCTTCGGTCTCACCGCCGTTTTCGGTCTCCCAGTCACCGGCGCCTCCTGATCCCGTCTAAAAAGCGTCTGTCCAGGCTGCATATTCAACATCATATTAACGTCTTCAGGCGTCGTCGCTACATTAACAAGTGGCATCCCAGCCGTGGGTTTGACGCCTCGACCTTTGCCTTT
The DNA here is from genome assembly GCF_000409485.1 of Glarea lozoyensis ATCC 20868. NCBI lineage: Eukaryota > Fungi > Ascomycota > Leotiomycetes > Helotiales > Helotiaceae > Glarea > Glarea lozoyensis. The sequence goes on from NW_007360988.1 coordinate 724,827, forward strand.
GCGATCCCACTGCGGCGCTTCTTTGAACACGGGCGCGAAATCGAGGAGGGGTTTGGGTAGGGCGTCGGCGGGGAGTTTGGTGGATTTCATGGACATGGTGCGTTCGGGACGGGTTGTGACGGGATGATTTAATAGGGATGGGCCATCGACAAAAGCACCACTGTCGTGGCCGGTGATCTCGCGTTCTTTCTGCGCTTTCTGGCGTTGCGAGTACGTCCGCCCAAGGAGGCCACCAGAAGAAAATTCCTCTTCGCCGGGTGGTGCGCGGTAGGAGTTTGGGGGGTGACGTTTGCTTGCAGTACGTGAGGGCAAGGGGGAAAGGGAAACGCTGTTGCGAAGGTGGAAAGGGACTTGGCGTGGTTGACTGCCTCCGTCGGAAGCGTAATCGCGATCTAAGCTCTCGCGGTTTGGTTTGGAGTCGTCGAATCGATCCATGTCTAGGAGTGGTGCGAATGTGCCGATTGTGTATGGATCTTCGTCGACTGATACTTTGACTGCGTGAGTACGTGATATTTGTTTGGTTTGAACGATTTTCTTCTTTTTCTTGATGTCCATTCGACTTGTCAAATACCAGCTCCTCCATCCTTGAACAGCATCGTACCATTTGTTTGAGAGGGTCTCATCATCGGTACTAAAGTAATGAACGAAATTCTCTGTACTCAAGAACATGGTCGTTTTTTCCTGGCTCTTGATCGCGTAACAAAACTTCTTTGGCGGTTTCAAGACTTTTCGGGTTTGTGACGGCGTCGAGCTGTAGATATCGAAATCAGACAGATGACATAAACTCAGAATGTCCTTATCCGAAGATTTCTCTGGAGTCTTTTTCGACATATGAATCTGTCCCGACGGGAGCAAGGTGATGTATCGCTTATTCCATTTTCCTGGCTTCTGTGAGTGATACATGTAAACCGTTGTAGCATTTGGTGCCTCCTTAGGCGCAAATTCAGCCTTGAGATCTTTGTCGAATTGAGGATTCTCGGAATTTGCGATCGTAAGTGAGTTTTGTGTATCTCGATCCCATGAATTCATCACGTCTCGAATATGCTCGTATCGTCGAATCCGTCGCTCCAGACCAAGTTGTTTGTATGATTCGAGAATAATCGCGCTTGATGGAATGATGTTTTGGGTCATAATATTGGCTGCTGAATATATGAGGTCCACAGGGGTGGTTTCAGGAGTAACTGGAAGATTTATCGAGGACTGTTTGCATCGAATCAAGACACGCTGGATCTATTAGCATATTTCCGAATGATGAAATTAGTAACTCACTCTTTCACCAGCATTACTCGCAGAGATTGGAGCATCAGTTTGAGGAACAATACCTCCACCTCCTTCTTGAATCATCTGTTCAGGCGCCAACGGCTGGTCGAGTCTATGAGGCTCCCGCACAACTCTTCGCGATGGTGGTGACGCATTTCTAGCTTTCTTCAATTCCTTCGGAGGTGCTTCAATACTCCTCGTCCTCGTCGCAGACAATGTGCCACTACCACTCCCACTTCCACTTCTCGACGTCCTTGGAGGGGCAACTTTCGAAGTCGCACGTTTCCTTGAAAAGAAGTTGAATTTGTCTTTCGGGCTTGTAACACTTGGTGGTCTCGGACCAGCTGCATCGAGCGTCGCCTCTAACCTTTCCAGGTCTTTCCGCTTCTGTTCTGCGAGCAGCCGCGCAGTCTCCTCCTCTTGTGCTCTTATTTTCTCAGCTTGCGCCTCTGCCTCCGCTTTTCGCTGTTTTGCTATTTGAGCTGCCTGATTCTTGCGCCTTGCAAATTGTCCATCGTCGCTCGCCTTCTGCTCTTCTGCCCTGGCATTTCGGGCTTCCCGTTCGCGGAACTCCTTTACTTTACGTCGCAGACGTTCGTCCTCTGTCTCCTTGTGACCAGCAACACCCGACTTCAAACCGCCCCTTTCCACCGGATGAGATGGTTGTTGCCGTGTCGCAGAAGAGGCCGGATCAGTGACTCTTCTCACTCGCTGGTTTCCACTTGACACTGCAAAAGGATCTTGGTTTCCTCCTGGCATCGCTGGCAATGGGGGAGGGGTATCATTCGAAAGTTCAGGAGATCCAATTCTTGAACGCCTGTACCTCGACATACTCTTCGTCCTCCCCATCGCATTCGAATTATCTGGCATGACTTCTACAGGCGGCGGATATGCTTTCGCAGGCGGCTGTCTCACAGAACGATACCTCGAGAACTTCCCCTGCGGGGTCATCGAGGGGGCATCTCTTTCTTCCGACATGGTGGAGGATATTCAAGGAACCGGTATTTTGCTGATCATGAATCCGAGGGAATGGGGATACGAGGATCTTTGTATGACAATTGCGCGATCATGCGGACTCATCATAGGAATGCGATTCAGTGTTTGAGCGCGCGCACAAGGAAAAGTGCAGAAGAAGGCTGGGGGCTGTAACAGAAGCAATCTAGTCCAGTTTGGACCTCCTCGAGGTCTTTACACGCGCATTCACACGCGACGGATGATGGGTGGAGGCTGATGTGGAATTTGGACCCGGGTGAATGGTATTTGCGTCTGGCGGTTATTGTCAGAATCCTTTTCATACGGAATTATCTCCTTCTTTTCCCTCGGGGGGTTTATGAGGGCCCATATTCAATCTTAATTATAGAAATGCTTGGCGGGAGGCGGGCCTTTCTGTTGCATAAGCGCGAGGCGCTCGGGTACAAGTCTGATGCAGATCGTCCGAGAGATGGGGTTGGATATTTGGTTCAGAGGATTGCTTCAGTATATTTATGGTGAGAATTGAGATATCAGGTTCTTGTAGTCTTCTGTAACATATATACTTTTTAACATAAGAAACATAAGAAACATAAGAAACATAAGAAACATAAGAAACATAAGTGAAATCAAATCTTTTGATCTGGCTTCTGCATTGCAAAATCCGCTTGCTCGGGGTACTCGTATTCATAGCGCAACTGCACAGGTGAACACGAGAAAAGTCACGAAGCACTTTTAAAAATGGCCGACCTTTGAAATACTAGCATCGCCTTTTCTGAGTGGGTTTGACGAGACTTTTTTTGTGGCGTAGAATAATATTATCCTGGCAGACATCCATAGATCTCGGGTTCTAACGTAAAAACATGCGCCTCCGCAAAGATTTATGTCAAGTCCGTTCAGGTGCATGAAATCGTTCACGATACGGAGTAACCAAGAGATCAGCATCCCAATATGCTTTTAGCTGTGAATCTCGCCTGGCAGAAAAGACTCGATCTGATGCTCATGTACCCATCACAATAAACCATTATTGGTTCTCAGAGAGAAAGAATCGTTCCTATGGATTTTCATCCTACTTTCTGAATGCTCTAGCCTCTCTCCTCCACCACCCTTTGAAGTCCATTGTAGCAACATTAATTCCCAAATCCTTGAGAGCTTGACTCGACAGGTGACAATCGTAGGGCCGTTTAACACTAGCATTCGGATCGTTTCCCTCCGTATTCGCCTTCATGTTATCCAACGGCAAGCCCATGATATCTGCAAACAACTCGCAGATCTCGTATTTTGTGAATTTGTCTTCCGAGGAAAATTGTAGGATCTTGGGGAGTGAAGTTTTGTCTTCGGTAGAGAGGTATTTGGCCGCGATATCTAGGTAGAGTTAGCATACTGCCAATATGATGATACTGTGACATACCTTGACAAACCCGTCCTACATCTTCTGTGTTCGTGGGATACCTCAGTGCCCAATGATCCATATTGACGGACCCCTCTTGTGCTTTCCAAATACTGTCCATCAAAACATTAACAGCACTCTCCGCGGGTTTCTCGGCCTCGCCATATAAGACCGGAACCCTCAATACAACCGCCCAGCCCTGTTTGCCCGCCTTCTCAAGCTCAGCAAGCACTGCCTTCTCGCCCTCATGTTTTGTTTCTCCGTATAGATTCGGTGGGTTTGGTGTGCTGGTAACTTCATACGGCGCGTCACCTTCGGTGCCAGGGAACACATAATCGGTCGAGATGTAGATGAGGAAGATCGAATTCGCAGCGCAGATCTTAGCTAGGGAAGCAGATGCTGCGACGTTGAGCGCTCGTGTGCCTTCGGGATCGTTGTCACATTTGTCTGGGAATCGATTTGCGGCGCCTGTAGAACCGTCAGCCTGATCGCGATGATTTTTGGGGTGGACTCACAATGCACAACCACCGACGGTCTTCATTTGCTCGTGCCGATTAGTGGTGTATTATTGTGATGGTGTAGTAACATACTTGATGTCCTCGATGGTTTTTGCTACGTCCGCCTCGGATCCAAGGTCCAGCTTCAGGATCGTGGGAGGCTTTGCGCGTGTGAGGCCGGTGCCTTTGACGTCCCATTCTGCGCGCTCGAAGGCCTTGACGACTTGACGGCCGAGGAGACCGGTTGCGCCTGTGATGAGAGCTGTTCTGGCCATTTTGGTGTTGAATGGGGGTTTGGCTGCGAATCTACGGTATTGTGGCCGCCGATCTGCTGGCGCGTCACGTCGAAAAATTCAAATCGGGTCAACAAGTATATCAGTATCACGTTAGAACCCAACTTCAGGATCGTTAGTCGTATTCTAAATCGTAGATCGTTCAATAATACATCCTTTACTTTCACGCTTCCATTGCTCTTGATCTTCCGTACGTGTCTCTCAGGTAAGCCACACTAAATTATTCATTATCCACGACAATCCCTCCTAAATCAAGCGCAATAAAAAAAATAACACGCGAGAATTTGTTGCAAATGCGCTGTATGCAGCCGTATCAGCAAAAGCAGCGTAGAACTATCGTGTCAACTATCGTGTCCCATTATATTATATTTCCTCGATCTACAGTGCCATTAATCTTCTTTACAATGCTACCGACATCACACACAATAAAAACAAGATATCTCCCACAACAGGTTTTGTTTGCAAATACATTCTGTCTTTCGGAAACAAGAAAGATGACAACTATACCTTTTATCTAACTCAATTCGTCTCATTTCTCTAACTATCTCTAATACAAATCCTCTATACTCCTCATCCTCTATACTTCCCCTCTTTTCTTTCTTCTTCACGGCAATCCCCTCGAGGATCGCCCGCAATGAAAAAAAAATCTCTTCCTGAGAGGTTTGCTCCAAAAATTCCCTGTCCGACCGGAGCCAGACAGGAGCGGTCATGGTATAGTTTTCAACTAGCAAAAACGAAAACTCGGATTATCTCCTCACTGTTATTCGTAAAGCCCCTAAAAATTCGTTAGCAAGAGACTTCAAAGTTAGGGAGGGGGTCACAAACATGCACTAAGATAGTAGGAGAAAGAAAAAAAAAAAAAAAAAGGGAAAGAAAGGAGAGTGAGGCAGTGGACAAGTCGAGAGACTTTTATACCCAGTTCGCTTAGATTTGGCGCTAAGCTGGCGAGGCATTACAAGGCTGTAAGGGTGCAAATTGAAGCTTTGACTTCACCTTTATGTGTTTTTGTTGACAGTGATATGGAGTCCTCCTTAATGGCCCCCGCCAAAGATCCACTTTGGCAGTTAATCGATCTATTCTATTGGATACTTACCATTCACACTACTTGGATTGGAACCTTCTCGAATTATTGTTGACACCCTCGCCAATCATGTGAAAATACTCGGTTGTGGTCAGCCTCTTGTTGGTGAAGTACGAAGACGGAGGATTGCCTACCCTCATCATTGGGCCTGGGATATCCAGTTTAGAGACCCACATTTGAATATCAATGACCCTCAACCTCGCAAAAGAGAAAAATGAGTGGCAGAACCTCCCGAACCCTTCCAGTGAAGTGGTCAAGATAAGTGGCTGTATCTCTTCACTATCGTACCAGCATATCGAACCTCAGCATTAGAGGTACTCCTGCTTTGACCCTCTATATGGGACTCTGAGGGTCGGAATCTAGTGCCTCTGAATTACAGTGTTTTGAGCGAATACTTCGCATAGTATCGCTGATGCTGGCCTACAGCACTCTCCTCCGACGCTATCCTGGGACTTTCGCAGCGCAGTGTACCCCAACACTACAGAGGAGTTAATCTTTTCTGCACACAAGCTGATATTTTCCTATTTATCTAAATCAATTGACGGTGTACGATATTTTGTGCATAACTTTGAGCACTATTGTCTTCTGACTGCCAGGCACTTTGTCGACTGCGAGCCACCTTTGTGGTAGACGATGTGACTGACTGGCAGTCGAAACACGATATCTTTTCGTTCAAGTTGACACGTTACCGTATATGTAGTGGATCGACTTGACGCGTCATCACATAAGCTTTCAATTATTTCCAGTATATAACAATTTTTGAGCTTTACTCGAAACCATCTATTCAGTCAGATGATCAGGTGGCAGATAACTGACATATATCTTCTCCTCCACAAGCGTCTTAGAGATTATGGTTTGAAGGGCATGATGTAACACCAGTGTGTTGCAAGTCTCACGGGATACCGTTTCTCGGTAAACTGACAATATATCCTGTCCAAAGAGCTTCAAATGCTCAATTTATTTTGATTTAAATATACAATTTCATCTCTTTTGATAAGTTATCTTATATCTATTAAGTAAGGATCGTTGAAAATACATCATTTTTTCACATAGTATCACATTCAAGGGTGTCTCGTCAGTCTTGCGACGTACCGGCGGAGGGCTGGTGATCAGTTTTAACTACAGGTTCATTCTAAGTAAACTACCTCGGTAGAAACGTCTCATTTCCCGATAATAATTAACAACATGTCCGGTATTTCGTAAAATGGTTCCAAGCAAACATCGTGTTTCGACCGCTACTTGTTTGTCTACCGCGACGTGCGACGTACTGAGCGTTCTCTTAAATCTGAAAGTGCTAAGCACGATCTAAGATCTGTTGTTTTCTGAAAATGGTAGCCCCTTTGGTGTGTTGGCCCGTGTGCAGCGTTTAAAATCTTTCATTTCTGAGAATTGTAAACGAAACGTATATTTCGTCAATTGTCCCGAGAACATATCATCTTTCGTGCCACTTGTCGGTGTCCCGTTTTGGGCGACGTACTAACGGTTCTTTCAATATAATTAGGAAGTCTAAGCATGGATTAAAAATCGTTTATTTTCTGAGAATCATAGACGAAATAAACGATTTCGTCAATTGTCCTAAGGAAATACCGTCTGCCACTTGCTACTTGGTTTGCTACCGTAGCAGGCGGCGTACCGAGGACTCTTTTGACTTCAAAAGCACACATTTTTGGACACAGTGCAAAATCTTTTATTTCCTGAAAGATATAGACGAAATTTACATATTTCGTTAATTCTTTTAAGTAAATATCGTAGTCCTATTGCTACTGTTCTGTGTACCGCGGCGTGCGATGTCCTTAACGCTTTGCTTAACTCATAATTAGGAAGTTATGAAGATAGTCACAAGTTTTATTTTCCTGAAAATCTTAGACGAAATATAGATATTGCGTCAACTACTTTGAGTAAATATTGTGCTTCGATCGCCACTTGTATCGTCCACCGCGGTAGGCGATATGTCAACGATTCTTTCTACCTACTATTAGGAATCCCAAGGGCCGGTCAAATCTTGTATTGTCTGAAAATTGTGGACAAAATATAGATATTGCGTCAATTGTTTTGGGTAAACATCGTTTTTCGATGCCACATCATTTATCTACTATAGTGAGAGTTATACTTCTCTACGTTTGCATCTTATAGTTAGGAAGTCACACGACGGTCACTATTTTTATATTTCCTGAAAATCGTAGACGAAATATAGATAATGCGTCAATTGTTTTGAGTAACTATTGTATTTCGATCGCCACTCGTTTTAATCGGCGTTGTGTTAGGTTAAGTGTTATACCTACAACTCAAGTCAACTCATGAACATTTCGACTAGGTTGAGTAAGCCTTTAACAGACTAGTTCTGAATTACCGAAAATGCTAGGCGAAATATAAAATTTTCGTCAATTGTCTCGAAGAAATGTCGTCATATGACTGCGACTAGTTGTATTCACAGCAATACACCAAATCACGTTCTCATGGTTATGCACCTGACTACACGGAAGATCACATTGATGAGAAAGCTGAATTTGATCAAAGATTGTATTGAGCATATCCAATGCTTGTACTTCTAGCTGGGTATTTCCTGCTCCGCTTGCCTTTGAACGCCGCGGGTATCAAGTTGTAATCCCAAATCCAAAACCCCAAATTCAAACCCATATAGCTAATTCAAACACCCAGATAAATACAATGTGTACACCCCCACCATCACAAATCCAAACAAAACCTCTTTTCTTCATGCCTCATCAGGCTGCTTCTCCTCATCTTGGCTCTCATCAGCCAGGTCCTTCATCAGCACATCCTCGCCAGGAAAATCCTCCTCAGGCTGAATCGGTTCAACTTGGGACATGTCATATTGATTGGGTCGGCCACTTGCGTAACCTTCATCGTCCTCATCGTCGTCATCGTTGTCGACATTGCTTTCATCGGCGCTGTATCCCTCGTCGCTACTTTCGGCGTCGGGTGGAGGCATGCGCCACCACAATTCAGAAAACACTTTAACCGTGCGGACCAGTTGGCCCCCCTCTTTGCTACCATACTCATTGTACTTGATAAAATAGCTATGCCGTAAATAGTTCGAGGCGCCAAATGGACAGCGGGGGCAACGGCTGTCGACCATGCGGTCGACTCTGCGCTCCCTGGTCTCATCCTCTTCTTCGATTTCCTCCTGATCTGTACCATCGGTTTCATAACCGACGTCCTCCTCAAATGGCTTCAACTTCAAACAACCTGGACAGCGGCGTCGTTCCTCCCTCTCTTGGCTTGTCAAAGCTCGTTGGCGGCACATCATTTTGAATTCTGTACTGTCAAATGTCAGCAAAAGGGACCAAAAGAGAATACCTCAGAAAGAGAGAGACACTTACATTTGAAGTCTGATCCTCCGATTCAAATCCAAATATTTGAGCTTTCTCTAAGCAAGCGAGCGATTCTGATTGTATACTGTTAATCGTCAGCAAAAAGAGACCAAATAGAATGAAGAGGAGAGAGATAAACACTTACAAATGAGGTCCTGGCTGTGAATTTCCTTTGAACTTTCCAATAATAGTCAAGCGAGTGGGTGATTACAGTAACAGTGTTAGAAAGTGTTGATTGAAAGAGAGTGAGACGATGAATGATGAGAATGGAGGATTCACAAAACTTCCGAAGGATTTGTTATATACTGACCAACGGTGATTAGCAAAACAAGATCACATCATCACGTGTATGGTGTTTAGTTAGTCTACATGATCTGGCTAATCCTATTTCATCGTTGTTTTAATCAAAAGCTAGTAGTCTACCTTCCGCTAAACCAATTTCATCGACGTGCAAGGACCAGTTGCTAATCAGAACCAATCATCTACCTTCCCATCACTCCGTTAAAGCTCTCTCACTCTTCCGCACAGACCAGTTGCTAATCAGAAGCTGGTCGACGAGCTTCTCATCAGCGCGGTACGCGTCTCACGTCTTGTACAATCAGCAGTGTTGGTGAGTCTAAAGCAGTTGTGACGTCGTTAAGGGGGGAGAATGAGCTTGACTCACGTGAGAAGTGGATTTTTCTTTACTCATGGCTCCTAAAACATTTTCCGTTATTGTGTCATAACTAGAGAAAGAACATATGGAACTTTCTAGCCATTTGGAATGATTCTCAGAATTGTTGTGGTGTTGATGGAGAGCCACTTTTGTTGAAACGGAATCTTTTGTGACAGTTATGCACGTAATACAATTGAGTTCAAACTTTATTTTCTTTGACAATGTCCTCCTCGTAGCTAGGGAAATGCAGTAATCATTTTCTGGTTGATTGTGCCTGCCTTATTGTGAAGTATCTTGTGCTGCTTTCTACCTTGTCTTGGCGGACGACATGATAGAAAGTTAAAGTACAGAGTTCAGTTGATCATCTTGACACCACATTGCACCCCATGATCATTTTCTTCCATTAATACAGCTCTCGACATGATCTTTAAGAGTACTATCTAAACATCCTCTGCCACTGAGCAATCTCCTTCTCCCTACCTGTCTCCGCGCATCTGCGACCCCCTCCCCCTGAATACGCCCTCGCACGACTCCGAGCCTTCGCGTTCACGGCGACGATGTCATTACCCAGATAATCTTTCAACCTAGAGCAGGAAATCCAACCGGCAACACAGTGTCAGAAACCACCGGCTCGCTCTCGCAGTCTCCTGAATCTTTGGCGACAACAACGTCTACGATAATAAGCCGAACAAGTTATTGAGGGAAAGATAACGCGGGAAACCCAAACATGTTTCGAGAGAAGAATGGTCCAGTAGGAGCTGCAGATATCGCCGTGTATACTATGAAAAGAGGGAGAACATTGCGTGGACGCTCAAAGATGGAGACTCGATGGAAAGCTAGCCGGAACACTTCGCGAGTGCTGATTCCTGCCGGCCGTTTGCTCTCCAAAACTCGGGGAGTGGCTTTGTATCTTCTCCTTCATTAATCTTTTCACTAACTGCGTTCTTAGCATTTGCGAACTACTTTTCTTCCTAGTCGTTCAGTGCTCTCCTCACATCAATCATACCGAGACGAGAGGCAAGCATTTGCGCCACAGATTATCAGTCTAGCTGGGCACGGCAGGAGGGTTTGAGGAATTGCGCGTACATTGATGTTAGCTCCAGGAGCGAGGGCTCGTGCCGAGAAGTGGGATGGCAGCTTATGAGTGTTGAAGTGCTGATAAATGTTCCCGTCCATTCATTCCAAGAAGTTTGCAGCGTGGGAACCACATGTTCTTGGCTTTTTTTGTTGTTCCTCGTTGGAATGAACAGGTAGTCTCTTGGATTCTCGGGTGACAATGTGTTGTTGATTTGTTAGTTGGTTGTAGGACTGGTGACACACATCTTGACTGAGTGCTCGCACCCCTGCGATAGATAAAAGAAACAGCATTTTCTATGAATTGTAGACTGATAATCTGCAGGGCGCCATAGCAGAACGTTCGGTGCGGAAGATGGAAAATTTGATCATAACCTACTTGTGGCTCATGAGTTGATGTTGTGTTCTTATTAATTGACATCGGCTATGAAACAAAGGAACCAGTATTAGAGTCATAAGTATGGTAGTCGACAAACGATGAAACGTCTCTTCCCCATGTACCATACCAGTTTACCTACCTTGGACCATTTCCCGGACAATGCATAACCTATAAGATACGCAAAGAACGTTTTTGATATAAAGACTTTGTATCATTCAGATCAGAGAAGTTCGGAATCTAAATAAATGGAGGAGCAATCGGAGAGAGCTTATTACGAGCTCAATTAGACTTTAAGCCAAAGCTCTTCAAATCCCTTCCTCAGAAAAATCTGGTCGTGGAACTTCATTAAATATCCACGGGACTTCATATTGAAGTTATCATCATTCCGTGGGTTTGTGAGGAGTAAGAGTCAAGTGTGGTTCTTTGACAAACAGCAAAACGGGGAATATCTTGTTGTTTATGCATATCTCTACGAGCCTAGTGATGCAAGAGCGGGACTTTATAGGTGGAAAGTGAACAGATTCGTCAGCAAGGACAGCTTGGATTACACCAAGGAATACAATGATCTCCTTGCTTGGTTTTGTTATTACCGAGAAGCATTTGGCCTACCTGGGCAAAGTACGAAGCCGGACGACAAGATACCTGAACCATGGGATCCAATAACTGGACCTAGGCCTGAGAACTATTACAATGAGAGCTCCTTAAAAGGTGAAGCTTCAAGGCGACATTCGAGTTTAGATCGTGCCAATGAAGAAATATATTCGGAAAGAAACTGGAACGAAAGACATGCTTCTAGTACCCAATATAAGGTGAGTAGTAGCATGGGGTTTGCAACAGAACTTACTGAAACAGAACTGACAAGAAATTACAGGAAAGGTACCGTGAATACAAAGAACCACGACCGAAGGATGCTTACCACGATGATTGGTCTACTTCTCGTTCAGAATCATGGGCCAGTAAAACATACAATGACAGAGGAACTTCGGATTACAACCAGTCAAACTCTCGAAGTTTTGCTGATGCTCAATACCAAAACCTAGGAGCGTTTGACTATGGAGGTCCGAAATTCAATCACCAGTGCATTGAAAAACTGACGGGACACTATCTAACGATAATGAGTTCAGAAAACGATTTTTCAAATACCACTTTTGTAATATTAATGTTTAACCTCTATAATAGAAACAAAATTGCTTATTTAGTCCAAAGGTTTGAGTAAACATAAAGTTCCGGGGATGATATTACTGTTCTACCGTAATAAGGTGTCCAGTCATACTCGCAACACACTAGTGAATGCCATGCGGAATCGCGTGCTTTCAATATGACTGTTTTCCCTCCCTGGCTTCCTTTATTTCACATTTGCTAAAGCCATTCATAACCCGTTCAAAGGTATGCAAGATACTCCGATTGTGTAGGAGACATATGGTGAGTTGGTAGAAAAGGAGTCATAAAAAGCCCATGTTCCAATTCACAACTCCAAATTGGCGACTATAAAACCAGCTTCTCTCTCTCTCTTCTGCTCTCTCTCTTCTTCTTCCCAAACCATACAACTTTGAGAAACACTTCTATTCACATCTCCTCACAATGTCAAACAATCGAACAAGGTTGACCCATGAAGAAGAGCTCGATCTGTCCATAGTAGCGGAAGCAGAGCTTAGAACCAAGATAAAAGCTTCCGCCGATAAATACAAAAGGCTTTTGGCGGAAGAGTGGGCTGGGGAGTTTGACCAGATGGGAGAACCAAGCGTGATATTACAGATGAATCATCTCGAAAAGTGTCCATATCCTTTCATCGTTGTATAGATCTATGAGCCCAAGACTTTCTCACCGAAAGTACTGCCAGGATCTAAGTGGCTTCTTGTAGCGTGGCATGGAATGGACGACCACTGGGACTATGTGTGTGAAATGCAGTTTAATAAGGGAAGGGATGACCCGACGGTTAAGTTTATAGAAAAGTGGCAAGAAGAGCATAAAAAGATCCTTCCAGTGGATCAATTTCATCGATTCTAGTATCCAGGGCACATTAGAGGCGCTACATATTATGAGCTATCGGAGCGAGTAAAACAGAGTTTGGGTCTAGGAGATCGTGAAGACAAAAACGTAAGTCACTCAAGAGCCTATTCATCTGGAGTTTCAGTCCACATAGAAGAAGATTAGCCGCCGCTGTCAGAGTTAACCCTTTCTCAGAGATCCTCCAGCACAGATCAACTGGACTCGGCCCCTCACTCCAATAATCATAGCGGAGAATTAACACGCCCTACAAGCTCACGCCCAACCACATTCCCTAGTCGTCCAGAAATACCTGGATTACGCCGTAGAGGTGGTCGAGGCAGAAAATCTCTTTTTCAGCGACTCCATGAAGAATCAGATGGCTCTAACACCTCGCCCTCAGACACAAACTCTAGAGATACAAAACAGCCTAGAGAGCCCGGTGAAACCCATCAGGCGGGTGACACGACTCGTAATCCCACAACTCCATCCTCAGACTAAACCATCCCCCAATACAACGCATCCAGCTCCAGTATTCTCCTTGGATTTTGCGATGTAGACAACCAGCAACCTACTCAACAATGCGATTTAGATGATCAAGATGAGTAAACACGTTACTCTTCCAAAAAGAACCTTCTATACACTATGGAATATGGTGGGGATATGTAAGATTATAAGTGAGAAATGACGGAAGTGAAGATAGAGGGGAGGGGGGGGGGTTAATGCTGTTGTGGTGGAGTTTTCAAGAATTATCGTTTGCCTATACATTGGGTCGGAAGTTGAGGGGTGGAAAAGGAGTTTGTTGACCTGAAATCACGTGTAATCTTCTTTCGGCTTAGTTCCATCTATTCCTGTATATATACCTCGTACGAGCTCTGCTCACTTACTCTCCTTTAGACATCTTAATATATTGCTTTCTCCCTCTATTGCTTACTCTACCACTTCCCTTCCCACGAATGTTCATAGAGTTTGAGAGAAAACTGATGTAGAGTAATACACATTATTTGATGACTTTATTAATTTGAAACATTCCTCAGACAACACTGTAGAGTCAACAACTAAGTAGACCACACACAAAATACTGTATTCTATCGATTCGATCCCCTCGACATCACACATCTACTGTCGCTGATATTGCTCATAACCGGCCGACAATCAGCACTAAGATTGCTGCGTCTGTGATATGATTCAGTCACTTCAAAAGCGATGACTCTCGAGTCAGAGCCCTGAAACTAGAAGTGAAAGATATACAATTGTCATTGAACTTGTGATCGCTGAATGGTTCTTAATGGGTATTTGGGTGAACAGCAATCAAGCGTTGAATGAAACCGAACGGACTCACCTCAGTCTATGATGCATTGTTTCTCGAGTAGCTATAACTTAGCACTTTCCCACCTGACCCGTCCAAGAAGACAGCATCCTATTATTATCATGGGACGAGACAGTTCAACAACAGCATTTACACCCCGCATATCAAAATAAGACACAACTCAACCACCACCATGCTCGAGAAGAAAATCCAGAACTTCCACGAACAGCTGATGTGCGAGTACGACAAGCTCGCATCCGCCCAAAGCTCACACCTCGAAGCTCGAAAACAACTTCACAAGCTACGCGAAGATCATCGAGAACTAGTACGCGGCAGAGGCGACATGACCATGGTGATGGAAAGAAGCCTCGTGGAGACGCTCAGAAGAGAGATCCAGAATGTGAGCCACGATACTGCACTTTGCATGGAAGAAGTGGAAGATATCAACAGAGAGACAGCGACGCTAAAGAACACACTTCAAAATTGTGAGGGTGTGAAGAATCCAGTCGTTGAGCAGTTTACTCCACGGAATAAGGCCAGAAGACAAGATCTGAGGGCAAAGTTCGCTGATGAGTCGGAGCTTGTGAGGGTTGCATCGTCGTCTAGATTATCTGATAGAACTTGGCGAGTAGGTTGAACGTTGACTTTATCATCCATCTCCATAGAAATTGAATATATTCAATTTGAAATGTTTATTTCCATGTGCGTTTTCGGGACAGGTGGCTGGAATCAACCACTTCGAGGAATGTGGAATGCTGCACCACGCCACAACCAAGAATGCCATGTTCATTTTCGACACGCGAAAAATTCAGGATTTTGCACGAGGAATCCGATCCCAGCCGCGGCAATGTGCACGATATGGCAGTTATGGAGAGGCCCGGAGTCACTTCGACTTCTTCTCATTCTGTCATCGATGCTTTTCTAGTTCTAAACATATTCTTTTCCTTCAGATAACAGTTTCTTTCTTGCCAGTAGTTTGAGGTCATTCTCATAGAAGTAATTCCAGAGTTCGCATCACAGACGTTGGAGACTGGATAGAGTGGCGAAGAGAGAAATACAATTCAAAAGAACGACACCTATACGAGCATCCGGCAGACTCTATCACAGAGGTTCTAATAACAATGGCGGACGAGAAGTGCTCAGCCGTCGAAATTGTAACGGTACAGGCAGAAGAAGAGCCCTCTCGAACAGTCAGGATTCTTCAGCCAAACATAGTGTGCTTTACGATCACCATTCTTGCAGTATGCTCGATTACTGGTATGTCTGTGGGAGCAACTACTTTCAAGTCACAAAGTGTGCAGTCCACGATGATAGTAGCATCTCAAGCCAGTGTTTTGACCTCCGTAAGATTATCGATAACCAGAACTAGGATGAAGTTAGCTAATATTGCCCTTTGCAGTCGATATGCACAATCGCATATATACTCGTCCACGTTGTTGCAGCGTATCGAAATCAAGCAGTAGGAATCATTCGACCACCAGTCTTGAAGTTACATGGCGCATGCTTCATCATCGCGAGAATAAACTTTGTTCTGTGGATGATCACCCTCGTTTTGACCTGTGTAACCCTATCGCAACGCGCTGGAGACACGAAGGATCGCCAGAATTTGAGAGTAGAATCAGTTGGAGTCGTGATGTCTTGCTTTTCGTTGTAAGTCTAAAATACCTGAGGGCTTCGGTTCGATGGGCTGACGGGTGAAGCGTTGCTATGGGTGTAATTTTGACGTCCCTAGAAGCATGTCAGTATCCATTTCAACCGCCAGCAATTCTAGAAATAGAGAAGGAGATCATTGCCCCAGCTAGCCCATATGGAAATGACGCCATGGATGGTTTCCGAACTCTTGCAATCAATCGCCGAACCCCTATACAGCGTCTTCCTTCCTCCCGTTTGACAAGCCTTAAAACAAAACCACTACCCAGAGCCCCATCATCCATAATACTCGAAGAGTCAGAGCGACCTCTTACGCCACTCCTTCCAATGGCAGAAATTCCCAGGCAGCGGGGGTGGGGCGAGGAATGGAGGCACCTTGCGAGACCGCCTACGAATCGAGGTCTTAAGAAATCAGACTCTGCAATATCTGGGTCATCGCGCTCGTCTTGGGGTATTTCAGTTCAATGACTCAGTGCTCACGAAGTTCGCAAGAGCGCAAAGAATCGAGGACTATAACACCTGGCAGCAGTATTAGTAACATCAAAAGACGCTCACCACTCTCGACAGTCAGGTAATTGGGCTTCTATCGATTTTCTGCATCCGCTAACGTGCTCAGGTCCGCTAATTCTCCTGACGTTTTCGAACAATTGGAACTTAGATACTGCCCATTGGCAATCCCGGCGCCTCACGAATGGAACTTATCTCGCACCGCCTCTTTGCCTGAATTGCTCCCCGTGGCAAGAATTCAAGACCTGCAAAGAAGATCCTCTGTCGAGTCGAAATCATTCCCAGTGTGTCAAGCACCTCTGCCATTATCGGGGCACCAGAGACCTCAAAAAAGATCAAGGTATTTGATGAAACGTCGAGTTCCGAATCCCAGGTCGTCGAATAACTGCCAAATAAGCATTGACCAAGAAAGAGTGGCCGAGGAGTATGTCAAAACTGTTGAGACATTTTCGATATCCAGAAGTCTGAGCGCTTTTGATGCAAGTTCACAAGAACAGAAACCCGACAATGGCAGGGAGAGAAAAACTGTTCCATGTTGGAGTTCCTTTTACCAGAAGCTAGGTCCTCAAGAACGGTACAGAGAGTCGGGTTCTGCTCCTATCGCACGATCTCATAGTGCCACGGGTTCGAGAGAGCTGTGGGCGTTGACTTCCAACCCGCCAGATGCAGAAGAACAGGAGATACCCAAGATTGCTCCATTGAGGCGACTGAGTCTCGGGGACATTTCCTTAAGCCTAGGTAAAATCTTTACGTAGAATAGATGGCGGTATCATTGGGAAATGCCAAATCAGCCATATGATCGCCTTATAAATTTTGTGTATCATTGAAAAGACAAACCAGCTGTGATGAAATACTGGATTTGAGGGTACTCTTCTCCCCATCAGCGGACTCTAGGGTGCCTGGAACCTGGAATTCGACGATGATACGAGTCATACACGTCACTAAGTTTTCGCACCATGAAGCGAGGTGCAACTTGGACCATCTACAAATTGACTGGTGACATTGGAACACTTTCTATCGTCCTCCCGATATCTGTATTATCGGATGCTTGCCCAGGTGTATTTCTACTGCGATATGACGTCGTTCCATCTCGCATGCGGCTCGACTGGTTGAAAATGCCTGCGCTGATATGATTCTACGTTTCTGCGGGGAATATGTCACTATTCGCGGGGTACATGAGGAGTGGCTCTCCGTTCGGGTAAAAAACGTCTCATTTTGGTACACACCCCATTAAACTACTACCACAGTAAATTATAACTTTTTTAGTACACAGAAACTTATATAGATAGTTACTACTAAGACATCTTTTATCTTAGTAACTAATATTTAGTTTTATAGACGTAGTAATTAATTCTTTTGACATAGAAAGGGGAGTAATACTCGTAAGTAAGGCACACGAGCCATGTACCAAAATGAGACGTTTTTTACGCGAACGGAGAGAGTGGTACTTGAGATGCAAGAAATAAATGCCGGCTATGAGGGCATCGTGAAAAATATTGGTACGTAGACGACCCTCCTTTACGGAGATAGCGGGTGGTGATTGGTGAAATTGCTGACTCATGAGCGGCATGACGTTCCGGTTCGAGTGGTCCATTGAAACCTCAACTTTAAGGCGTCAACGTCTCCCGTTCTCACCGAAACCCCTGCTCAATTTACACATGACAACGGCTGGTGATTGCAAACATACACTACCAGCACCTTCACGAATTCCTGCTTGCAAACCAACTTCAAGACATCTTGCAAAAATACAACTCACCTGCCAAATTATCCTTCACACACAAGCTCAGCCACAACAGAACCAGATCAGATCATACCAGTCATCGGAGATCAGCGTGCAACTACGGACGTACCAGCATCTACATCTTTAAAAGCTCGCGAGACCCCTCACAACAGTCCACCCCACCACGTTCGCAACCTGCAAGACCAAAACAAGCTTGATTTTTACACAACTCCCTCAACACAGTTCAAATCACCGCGAATATGGAAGAGGAAGTACCAACCAGGGTCCATTCACCACCAAGCCCCTCTACCAAGAGGCCAAAAGGTAGGTAGCTATCACCCCACCAAGCTCAGAACCCTCCTCCCATGTTATCCGGCTAATGAACTGCTCAGGTATTCTCAAGAATTCTTACCACCGCTCTCCAACTCGTCAAGCTCCAATCTCGACTTCGCCTCCTCCTGCATCACCAGTAGCAGCTGTTCGACCTGACTTCGATCGCGAAATTTCCGAGAAAGATATCACCTTGCAAAACACGCTTCAAAATGCAGGTCATCGTCGTTCGTCATCCGCAGCACGACCATCCGGGTCACGAAGGCAATCTGGTCACTCTTCTAGTGATAATAATGGAGACGATGCAAATATGCGCTTGAAATGGGACGAGGCAAACTTATACCTCACAGAACAAGAGAAGAGCTCTACCATGAAGATCGACGAGCCAAAAACACCTTACGCGAAGCAATATGACCCAACCGAAGATGAGGACGAGATAAGAACGATAGATGCGCAGGATATCATGGTAGATGAGCTAGACAGAAAGCACAGTCCTGGAAAGAGCTCCCGCGCTAAGGAGGACGATATTCCAGGGCTCAGTCTAGGTGAGCCTGAGGAAGCAGTGCCAGAGAATGAAGAAGACGAAGAGACACGCCGCAAGCGCAAAGAAAAGTCGGTTCACGTTGCGGGCGAGGACCATTTGGGAATGAGCGCAGAGGAAGCTGAGAAGCATCGGAAATTTGAGAATATGCGAAAAAAGCATTACGAGATGAAGAATGTTGCGAATCTACTTGGGCACCCAGAAGACCTGGACGCGCTCGATGAAGATGGAGATAACGATATGAATGGAACTGCCAGGTGATCAACAGCGGAAGTCGGGACGGGTATGTACAGCGCATATGTGTTAGGAGTTTAGTTTCCGAATTCTCTTCATGTCAGTGAAAGGTATAGTGCTGAGAACAACAGGCTGGGTATGGCACGAGTGTTTGCGAAGGGTGGCCTTCATCTTGTATTACTTCCTTTCTTCTTCTCAGTGGATGGAATTTCTTCACCAGAGCATTTGAGCACACAGGGTTCACTGGATAGGTGATGATGACTGCATGATACCTATCGCTATTTTAGCTAGATTTTAAATGATTTCATTGATATTCAATCAAGTGTTATCGATGCCATGATTTGAGATACTTCCAGCTACTCTCCCTCGCGGTGGACAAAATAAATGGTATTCGAAACATGATATTTAGTAGCAAATAACTCAGTATCGTATATTTGTCTATTCTCTTGGTGTAGACCGTTTAATAGATCTAAATTAAACCTACCAGTTTTTAAACACAATTTCAAGGAGGTTTTGCCACATGTTTTGTCCTCTGCGAGGGGGATGCTCGCTTATCGGATATTCTCAGTGATAAATCATAATTTCTCTTATCTCAATTCAAACACGCTCAACATTTACACTTGAAAGCAGCTACTAGACATCGACGAACAACATCGTGAAGTTTACATTTCTATCCAAGGTCTGATCAAACAACGCCCCTCAGGGCTTCAAATTCATTTCCCAAACACCTTGCAAACCTCTTGAACCTTTCGATTCCCAAGACTCCAAAACCCAGGGTATATCTACTCCCCGACTTTCAAACGCCTTAAACCCCATCACTCCACACCTAGTCTCTTTCTCCAAACCCCCCCCCCCCCCCCCGCGCCTTTCCTCTAATAA